>NW_028142265.1:0-107205 GCF_055691185.1 Crinia signifera | reverse complement strand
ATATTTAGACTTGTAGGCATTGTGTGAACAAGATAACGTTGAAAAATCGGCCCCAGCTTATTCCGCCTTAGAGAAAACCGCGTTGACATTTTTTCCAAATGCTTTGCAATATCTCCTTAACGAAAAGAGCTAGAAGGCTGAAAATGCAGATTTAGACTTGTAGGCATTGTGTGAACAAGATAACGTTGAAAAATCGGCCCCAGCTTATTCCGCCTTAGAGAAAACCGCGTTGACATTTTTTCCAAATGCTTTGCAATATCTCCTTAACGAAAAGAGCTAGAAGGCTGAAAATGCAGATTTAGACTTGTAGGCATTGTGTGAACAAGATAACGTTGAAAAATCGGCCCCAGCTCATTCCGCCTTAGAGAAAACCGCGTTGACATTTTTCCAAATGCTTTGCAATATCTCCTTAACGAAAAGAGCTGGAAGGCTGAAAATGCAGATTTAGACTTGTAGGCATTGTGTGAACAAGATAACGTTGAAAAATCGGCCCCAGCTTATTCCGCCTTAGAGAAAACCGCGTTGACATTTTTTCCAAAAGCCTTGCAATATCTCCTTAACGAAAAGAGCTGGAAGGCTGAAAATGCAGATTTAGACTTGTAGGCATTGTGTGAACAAGATAGCGTTGAAAAATCGGCCCCAGCTCATTCCGCCTTAGAGAAAACCGCGTTGACATTTTTTCCAAATGCTTTGCAATATCTCCTTAACGAAAAGAGCTAGAAGGCTGAAAATGCAGATTTAGACTTGTAGGCATTGTGTGAACAAGATAACGTTGAAAAATCGGCCCCAGCTTATTCCGCCTTAGAGAAAACCGCGTTGACATTTTTTCCAAATGCTTTGCAATATCTCCTTAACGAAAAGAGCTGGAAGGCTGAAAATGCAGATTTAGACTTGTAGGCATTGTGTGAACAAGATAACGTTGAAAAATCGGCCCCAGCTTATTCCCGCCTTAGAGAAACCGCGTTGACATTTTTTCCAAATGCTTTGCAATATCTCCTTAACGAAAAGAGCTGGAAGGCTAAAAATGCAGATTTAGACTTGTAGGCATTGTGTGAACAAGATAACGTTGAAAAATCGGCCCCAGCTTATTCCGCCTTAGAGAAAACCGCGTTGACATTTTTTCCAAATGCTTTGCAATATCTCCTTAACGAAAAGAGCTAGAAGGCTGAAAATGCAGATTTAGACTTGTAGGCATTGTGTGAACAAGATAACGTTGAAAAATCGGCCCCAGCTTATTCCGCCTTAGAGAAAACCGCGTTGACATTTTTTCCAAATGCCTTGCAATATCTCCTTAACGAAAAAGAGCTAGAAGGCTGAAAATGCAGATTTAGACTTGTAGGCATTGTGTGAACAAGATAACGTTGAAAAATCGGCCCCAGCTTATTCCGCCTTAGAGAAAACCGCGTTGACATTTTTTCCAAATGCTTTGCAATATCTCCTTAAAGAAAAGAGCTAGAAGGCTGAAAATGCAGATTTAGACTTGTAGGCATTGTGTGAACAAGATAACGTTGAAAAATCGGCCCCAGCTTATTCCGCCTTAGAGAAAACCGCGTTGACATTTTTTCCAAATGCCTTTGCAATATCTCCTTAACGAAAAGAGCTAGAAGGCTGAAAATGCAGATTTAGACTTGTAGGCATTGTGTGAACAAGATAACGTTGAAAAATCGGCCCCAGCTCATTCCGCCTTAGAGAAAACCGCGTTGACATTTTTTCCAAATGCTTTGCAATATCTCCTTAACGAAAAGAGCTGGAAGGCTGAAAATGCAGATTTAGACTTGTAGGCATTGTGTGAACAAGATAACGTTGAAAAATCGGCCCCAGCTTATTCCGCCTTAGAGAAAACCGCGTTGACATTTTTTCCAAATGCTTTGCAATATCTCCTTAACGAAAAGAGCTAGAAGGCTGAAAATGCAGATTTAGACTTGTAGGCATTGTGTGAACAAGATAACGTTGAAAAATCGGCCCCAGCTTATTCCGCCTTAGAGAAAACCGCGTTGACATTTTTTCCAAATGCTTTGCAATATCTCCTTAACGAAAAGAGCTAGAAGGCTGAAAATGCAGATTTAGACTTGTAGGCATTGTGTGAACAAGATAACGTTGAAAAATCGGCCCCAGCTCATTCCGCCTTAGAGAAAACCGCGTTGACATTTTTTCCAAATGCTTTGCAATATCTCCTTAACGAAAAGAGCTGGAAGGCTGAAAATGCAGATTTTAGACTTGTAGGCATTGTGTGAACAAGATAACGTTGAAAAATCGGCCCCAGCTTATTCCGCCTTAGAGAAAACCGCGTTGACATTTTTTCCAAATGCTTTGCAATATCTCCTTAACGAAAAGAGCTAGAAGGCTGAAAATGCAGATTTAGACTTGTAGGCATTGTGTGAACAAGATAACGTTGAAAAATCGGCCCCAGCTTATTCCGCCTTAGAGAAAACCGCGTTGACATTTTTTCCAAATGCTTTGCAATATCTCCTTAACGAAAAGAGCTAGAAGGCTGAAAATGCAGATTTAGACTTGTAGGCATTGTGTGAACAAGATAGCGTTGAAAAATCGGCCCCAGCTTATTCCGCCTTAGAGAAAACCGCGTTGACATTTTTTCCAAATGCTTTGCAATATCTCCTTAACGAAAAGCGCTAGAAGGCTGAAAATGCAGATTTAGACTTGTAGGCATTGTGTGAACAAGATAACGTTGAAAAATCGGCCCCAGCTTATTCCGCCTTAGAGAAAACCGCGTTGACATTTTTTCCAAATGCTTTGCAATATCTCCTTAACGAAAAGAGCTAGAAGGCTGAAAATGCAGATTTAGACTTGTAGGCATTGTGTGAACAAGATAACGTTGAAAAATCGGCCCCAGCTCATTCCGCCTTAGAGAAAACCGCGTTGACATTTTTTCCAAATGCTTTGCAATATCTCCTTAACGAAAAGAGCTGGAAGGCTGAAAATGCAGATTTAGACTTGTAGGCATTGTGTGAACAAGATAACGTTGAAAAATCGGCCCCAGCTTATTCCGCCTTAGAGAAAACCGCGTTGACATTTTTTCCAAATGCCTTGCAATATCTCCTTAACGAAAAGAGCTGGAAGGCTGAAAATGCAGATTTAGACTTGTAGGCATTGTGTGAACAAGATAGCGTTGAAAAATCGGCCCCAGCTCATTCCGCCTTAGAGAAAACCGCGTTGACATTTTTTCCAAATGCTTTGCAATATCTCCTTAACGAAAAGAGCTAGAAGGCTGAAAATGCAGATTTAGACTTGTAGGCATTGTGTGAACAAGATAACGTTGAAAAATCGGCCCCAGCTTATTCCGCCTTAGAGAAAACCGCGTTGACATTTTTTCCAAATGCTTTGCAATATCTCCTTAACGAAAAGAGCTGGAAGGCTGAAAATGCAGATTTAGACTTGTAGGCATTGTGTGAACAAGATAACGTTGAAAAATCGGCCCCAGCTTATTCCGCCTTAGAGAAAACCGCGTTGACATTTTTTCCAAATGCTTTGCAATATCTCCTTAACGAAAAGAGCTGGAAGGCTAAAAATGCAGATTTAGACTTGTAGGCATTGTGTGAACAAGATAACGTTGAAAAATCGGCCCCAGCTTATTCCGCCTTAGAGAAAACCGCGTTGACATTTTTTCCAAATGCCATTGCAATATCTCCTTAACGAAAAGAGCTGGAAGGCTTAAAATGCAGATTTAGACTTGTAGGCATTGTGTGAACAAGATAACGTTGAAAAATCGGCCCCAGCTTATTCCGCCTTAGAGAAAACCGCGTTGACATTTTTTCCAAATGCTTTGCAATATCTCCTTAACGAAAAGCGCTAGAAGGCTGAAAATGCAGATTTAGACTTGTAGGCATTGTGTGAACAAGATAACGTTGAAAAATCGGCCCCAGCTTATTCCGCCTTAGAGAAAACCGCGTTGACATTTTTTCCAAATGCTTTGCAATATCTCCTTAACGAAAAGAGCTAGAAGGCTGAAAATGCAGATTTAGACTTGTAGGCATTGTGTGAACAAGATAGCGTTGAAAAATCGGCCCCAGCTTATTCCGCCTTAGAGAAAACCGCGTTGACATTTTTTCCAAATGCTTTGCAATATCTCCTTAACGAAAAGCGCTAGAAGGCTGAAAATGCAGATTTAGACTTGTAGGCATTGTGTGAACAAGATAACGTTGAAAAATCGGCCCCAGCTTATTCCGCCTTAGAGAAAACCGCGTTGACATTTTTTCCAAATGCTTTGCAATATCTCCTTAACGAAAAGAGCTAGAAGGCTGAAAATGCAGATTTAGACTTGTAGGCATTGTGTGAACAAGATAACGTTGAAAAATCGGCCCCAGCTTATTCCGCCTTAGAGAAAACCGCGTTGACATTTTTTCCAAATGCTTTGCAATATCTCCTTAACGAAAAGAGCTGGAAGGCTGAAAATGCAGATTTAGACTTGTAGGCATTGTGTGAACAAGATAACGTTGAAAAATCGGCCCCAGCTTATTCCGCCTTAGAGAAAACCGCGTTGACATTTTTTCCAAATGCTTTGCAATATCTCCTTAACGAAAAGAGCTGGAAGGCTAAAAATGCAGATTTAGACTTGTAGGCATTGTGTGAACAAGATAACGTTGAAAAATCGGCCCCAGCTTATTCCGCCTTAGAGAAAACCGCGTTGACATTTTTTCCAAATGCCATGCAATATCTCCTTAACGAAAAGAGCTGGAAGGCTTAAAATGCAGATTTAGACTTGTAGGCATTGTGTGAACAAGATAACGTTGAAAAATCGGCCCCAGCTTATTCCGCCTTAGAGAAAACCGCGTTGACATTTTTTCCAAATGCTTTGCAATATCTCCTTAACGAAAAGCGCTAGAAGGCTGAAAATGCAGATTTAGACTTGTAGGCATTGTGTGAACAAGATAACGTTGAAAAATCGGCCCCAGCTTATTCCGCCTTAGAGAAAACCGCGTTGACATTTTTTCCAAATGCTTTGCAATATCTCCTTAACGAAAAGAGCTAGAAGGCTGAAAATGCAGATTTAGACTTGTAGGCATTGTGTGAACAAGATAGCGTTGAAAAATCGGCCCCAGCTTATTCCGCCTTAGAGAAAACCGCGTTGACATTTTTTCCAAATGCTTGCAATATCTCCTTAACGAAAAGAGCTAGAAGGCTGAAAATGCAGATTTAGACTTGTAGGCATTGTGTGAACAAGATAACGTTGAAAAATCGGCCCCAGCTTATTCCGCCTTAGAGAAAACCGCGTTGACATTTTTTCCAAATGCTTTGCAATATCTCCTTAACGAAAAGAGCTAGAAGGCTGAAAATGCAGATTTAGACTTGTAGGCATTGTGTGAACAAGATAACGTTGAAAAATCGGCCCCAGCTTATTCCGCCTTAGAGAAAACCGCGTTGACATTTTTTCCAAATGCTTTGCAATATCTCCTTAACGAAAAGAGCTGGAAGGCTGAAAATGCAGATTTAGACTTGTAGGCATTGTGTGAACAAGATAACGTTGAAAAATCGGCCCCAGCTTATTCCGCCTTAGAGAAAACCGCGTTGACATTTTTTCCAAATGCTTTGCAATATCTCCTTAACGAAAAGAGCTGGAAGGCTGAAAAATGCAGATTTAGACTTGTAGGCATTGTGTGAACAAGATAGCGTTGAAAAATCGGCCCCAGCTCATTCCGCCTTAGAGAAAACCGCGTTGACATTTTTTCCAAATGCTTTGCAATATCTCCTTAACGAAAAGAGCTAGAAGGCTGAAAATGCAGATTTAGACTTGTAGGCATTGTGTGAACAAGATAACGTTGAAAAATCGGCCCCAGCTTATTCCGCCTTAGAGAAAACCGCGTTGACATTTTTTCCAAATGCTTTGCAATATCTCCTTAACGAAAAGAGCTGGAAGGCTGAAAATGCAGATTTAGACTTGTAGGCATTGTGTGAACAAGATAACGTTGAAAAATCGGCCCCAGCTTATTCCGCCTTAGAGAAAACCGCGTTGACATTTTTTCCAAATGCTTTGCAATATCTCCTTAACGAAAAGAGCTGGAAGGCTGAAAATGCAGATTTAGACTTGTAGGCATTGTGTGAACAAGATAACGTTGAAAAATCGGCCCCAGCTTATTCCGCCTTAGAGAAAACCGCGTTGACATTTTTTCCAAATGCCTTTGCAATATCTCCTTAACGAAAAGAGCTGGAAGGCTGAAAATGCAGATTTAGACTTGTAGGCATTGTGTGAACAAGATAGCGTTGAAAAATCGGCCCCAGCTTATTCCGCCTTAGAGAAAACCGCGTTGACATTTTTTCCAAATGCCTTGCAATATCTCCTTAACGAAAAGAGCTGGAAGGCTGAAAATGCAGATTTAGACTTGTAGGCATTGTGTGAACAAGATAGCGTTGAAAAATCGGCCCCAGCTCATTCCGCCTTAGAGAAAACCGCGTTGACATTTTTTCCAAATGCTTTGCAATATCTCCTTAACGAAAAGAGCTAGAAGGCTGAAAATGCAGATTTAGACTTGTAGGCATTGTGTGAACAAGATAACGTTGAAAAATCGGCCCCAGCTCATTCCGCCTTAGAGAAAACCGCGTTGACATTTTTTCCCAAATGCTTTGCAATATCTCCTTAACGAAAAGAGCTGGAAGGCTGAAAATGCAGATTTAGACTTGTAGGCATTGTGTGAACAAGATAACGTTGAAAAATCGGCCCCAGCTTATTCCGCCTTAGAGAAAACCGCGTTGACATTTTTTCCAAATGCTTTGCAATATCTCCTTAAAGAAAAGAGCTGGAAGGCTGAAAATGCAGATTTAGACTTGTAGGCATTGTGTGAACAAGATAACGTTGAAAAATCGGCCCCAGCTTATTCCGCCTTAGAGAAAACCGCGTTGACATTTTTTCCAAATGCCTTGCAATATCTCCTTAACGAAAAAAGCTGGAAGGCTGAAAATGCAGATTTAGACTTGTAGGCATTGTGTGAACAAGATAACGTTGAAAAATCGGCCCCAGCTTATTCCGCCTTAGAGAAAACCGCGTTGACATTTTTTCCAAATGCTTTGCAATATCTCCTTAAAGAAAAGAGCTAGAAGGCTGAAAATGCAGATTTAGACTTGTAGGCATTGTGTGAACAAGATAGCGTTGAAAAATCGGCCCCAGCTTATTCCGCCTTAGAGAAAACCGCGTTGACATTTTTTCCAAATGCCTTGCAATATCTCCTTAACGAAAAGAGCTAGAAGGCTGAAAATGCAGATTTAGACTTGTAGGCATTGTGTGAACAAGATAACGTTGAAAAATCGGCCCCAGCTCATTCCGCCTTAGAGAAAACCGCGTTGACATTTTTTCCAAATGCTTTGCAATATCTCCTTAACGAAAAGAGCTGGAAGGCTGAAAATGCAGATTTAGACTTGTAGGCATTGTGTGAACAAGATAACGTTGAAAAATCGGCCCCAGCTTATTCCGCCTTAGAGAAAACCGCGTTGACATTTTTTCCAAATGCCATGCAATATCTCCTTAACGAAAAGAGCTGGAAGGCTTAAAATGCAGATTTAGACTTGTAGGCATTGTGTGAACAAGATAACGTTGAAAAATCGGCCCCAGCTTATTCCGCCTTAGAGAAAACCGCGTTGACATTTTTTCCAAATGCTTTGCAATATCTCCTTAACGAAAAGCGCTAGAAGGCTGAAAATGCAGATTTAGACTTGTAGGCATTGTGTGAACAAGATAACGTTGAAAAATCGGCCCCAGCTTATTCCGCCTTAGAGAAAACCGCGTTGACATTTTTTCCAAATGCTTTGCAATATCTCCTTAACGAAAAGAGCTAGAAGGCTGAAAATGCAGATTTAGACTTGTAGGCATTGTGTGAACAAGATAGCGTTGAAAAATCGGCCCCAGCTTATTCCGCCTTAGAGAAAACCGCGTTGACATTTTTTCCAAATGCCTTGCAATATCTCCTTAACGAAAAGAGCTAGAAGGCTGAAAATGCAGATTTAGACTTGTAGGCATTGTGTGAACAAGATAACGTTGAAAAATCGGCCCCAGCTCATTCCGCCTTAGAGAAAACCGCGTTGACATTTTTTCCAAATGCTTTGCAATATCTCCTTAACGAAAAGAGCTGGAAGGCTGAAAATGCAGATTTAGACTTGTAGGCATTGTGTGAACAAGATAACGTTGAAAAATCGGCCCCAGCTTATTCCGCCTTAGAGAAAACCGCGTTGACATTTTTTCCAAATGCTTTGCAATATCTCCTTAACGAAAAGAGCTGGAAGGCTAAAAATGCAGATTTAGACTTGTAGGCATTGTGTGAACAAGATAACGTTGAAAAATCGGCCCCAGCTTATTCCGCCTTAGAGAAAACCGCGTTGACATTTTTTCCAAATGCCTTGCAATATCTCCTTAACGAAAAGAGCTGGAAGGCTGAAAATGCAGATTTAGACTTGTAGGCATTGTGTGAACAAGATAGCGTTGAAAAATCGGCCCCAGCTTATTCCGCCTTAGAGAAAACCGCGTTGACATTTTTTCCAAATGCCTTGCAATATCTCCTTAACGAAAAGAGCTGGAAGGCTGAAAATGCAGATTTAGACTTGTAGGCATTGTGTGAACAAGATAGCGTTGAAAAATCGGCCCCAGCTCATTCCGCCTTAGAGAAAACCGCGTTGACATTTTTTCCAAATGCTTTGCAATATCTCCTTAACGAAAAGAGCTAGAAGGCTGAAAATGCAGATTTAGACTTGTAGGCATTGTGTGAACAAGATAACGTTGAAAAATCGGCCCCAGCTCATTCCGCCTTAGAGAAAACCGCGTTGACATTTTTTCCAAATGCTTTGCAATATCTCCTTAACGAAAAGAGCTGGAAGGCTGAAAATGCAGATTTAGACTTGTAGGCATTGTGTGAACAAGATAACGTTGAAAAATCGGCCCCAGCTTATTCCGCCTTAGAGAAAACCGCGTTGACATTTTTTCCAAATGCTTTGCAATATCTCCTTAACGAAAAGAGCTAGAAGGCTGAAAATGCAGATTTAGACTTGTAGGCATTGTGTGAACAAGATAACGTTGAAAAATCGGCCCCAGCTTATTCCGCCTTAGAGAAAACCGCGTTGACATTTTTTCCAAATGCTTTGCAATATCTCCTTAACGAAAAGAGCTGGAAGGCTGAAAATGCAGATTTAGACTTGTAGGCATTGTGTGAACAAGATAACGTTGAAAAATCGGCCCCAGCTTATTCCGCCTTAGAGAAAACCGCGTTGACATTTTTTCCAAATGCTTTGCAATATCTCCTTAACGAAAAGAGCTGGAAGGCTAAAAATGCAGATTTAGACTTGTAGGCATTGTGTGAACAAGATAACGTTGAAAAATCGGCCCCAGCTTATTCCGCCTTAGAGAAAACCGCGTTGACATTTTTTCCAAATGCCTTGCAATATCTCCTTAACGAAAAGAGCTGGAAGGCTGAAAATGCAGATTTAGACTTGTAGGCATTGTGTGAACAAGATAGCGTTGAAAAATCGGCCCCAGCTTATTCCGCCTTAGAGAAAACCGCGTTGACATTTTTTCCAAATGCCTTGCAATATCTCCTTAACGAAAAGAGCTGGAAGGCTGAAAATGCAGATTTAGACTTGTAGGCATTGTGTGAACAAGATAACGTTGAAAAATCGGCCCCAGCTTATTCCGCCTTAGAGAAAACCGCGTTGACATTTTTTCCAAATGCCTTGCAATATCTCCTTAACGAAAAAAGCTGGAAGGCTGAAAATGCAGATTTAGACTTGTAGGCATTGTGTGAACAAGATAACGTTGAAAAATCGGCCCCAGCTTATTCCGCCTTAGAGAAAACCGCGTTGACATTTTTTCCAAATGCTTTGCAATATCTCCTTAAAGAAAAGAGCTAGAAGGCTGAAAATGCAGATTTAGACTTGTAGGCATTGTGTGAACAAGATAGCGTTGAAAAATCGGCCCCAGCTTATTCCGCCTTAGAGAAAACCGCGTTGACATTTTTTCCAAATGCCTTGCAATATCTCCTTAACGAAAAGAGCTAGAAGGCTGAAAATGCAGATTTAGACTTGTAGGCATTGTGTGAACAAGATAACGTTGAAAAATCGGCCCCAGCTCATTCCGCCTTAGAGAAAACCGCGTTGACATTTTTTCCAAATGCTTTGCAATATCTCCTTAACGAAAAGAGCTGGAAGGCTGAAAATGCAGATTTAGACTTGTAGGCATTGTGTGAACAAGATAACGTTGAAAAATCGGCCCCAGCTTATTCCGCCTTAGAGAAAACCGCGTTGACATTTTTTCCAAATGCCATGCAATATCTCCTTAACGAAAAGAGCTGGAAGGCTTAAAATGCAGATTTAGACTTGTAGGCATTGTGTGAACAAGATAACGTTGAAAAATCGGCCCCAGCTTATTCCGCCTTAGAGAAAACCGCGTTGACATTTTTTCCAAATGCTTTGCAATATCTCCTTAACGAAAAGCGCTAGAAGGCTGAAAATGCAGATTTAGACTTGTAGGCATTGTGTGAACAAGATAACGTTGAAAAATCGGCCCCAGCTTATTCCGCCTTAGAGAAAACCGCGTTGACATTTTTTCCAAATGCTTTGCAATATCTCCTTAACGAAAAGAGCTAGAAGGCTGAAAATGCAGATTTAGACTTGTAGGCATTGTGTGAACAAGATAGCGTTGAAAAATCGGCCCCAGCTTATTCCGCCTTAGAGAAAACCGCGTTGACATTTTTTCCAAATGCCTTGCAATATCTCCTTAACGAAAAGAGCTAGAAGGCTGAAAATGCAGATTTAGACTTGTAGGCATTGTGTGAACAAGATAACGTTGAAAAATCGGCCCCAGCTCATTCCGCCTTAGAGAAAACCGCGTTGACATTTTTTCCAAATGCTTTGCAATATCTCCTTAACGAAAAGAGCTGGAAGGCTGAAAATGCAGATTTAGACTTGTAGGCATTGTGTGAACAAGATAACGTTGAAAAATCGGCCCCAGCTTATTCCGCCTTAGAGAAAACCGCGTTGACATTTTTTCCAAATGCTTTGCAATATCTCCTTAACGAAAAGAGCTAGAAGGCTGAAAATGCAGATTTAGACTTGTAGGCATTGTGTGAACAAGATAACGTTGAAAAATCGGCCCCAGCTTATTCCGCCTTAGAGAAAACCGCGTTGACATTTTTTCCAAATGCTTTGCAATATCTCCTTAACGAAAAGAGCTGGAAGGCTGAAAATGCAGATTTAGACTTGTAGGCATTGTGTGAACAAGATAACGTTGAAAAATCGGCCCCAGCTTATTCCGCCTTAGAGAAAACCGCGTTGACATTTTTTCCAAATGCTTTGCAATATCTCCTTAACGAAAAGAGCTGGAAGGCTAAAAATGCAGATTTAGACTTGTAGGCATTGTGTGAACAAGATAACGTTGAAAAATCGGCCCCAGCTTATTCCGCCTTAGAGAAAACCGCGTTGACATTTTTTCCAAATGCCTTGCAATATCTCCTTAACGAAAAGAGCTGGAAGGCTGAAAATGCAGATTTAGACTTGTAGGCATTGTGTGAACAAGATAGCGTTGAAAAATCGGCCCCAGCTTATTCCGCCTTAGAGAAAACCGCGTTGACATTTTTTCCAAATGCCTTGCAATATCTCCTTAACGAAAAGAGCTGGAAGGCTGAAAATGCAGATTTAGACTTGTAGGCATTGTGTGAACAAGATAACGTTGAAAAATCGGCCCCAGCTTATTCCGCCTTAGAGAAAACCGCGTTGACATTTTTTCCAAATGCCTTGCAATATCTCCTTAACGAAAAAAGCTGGAAGGCTGAAAATGCAGATTTAGACTTGTAGGCATTGTGTGAACAAGATAACGTTGAAAAATCGGCCCCAGCTTATTCCGCCTTAGAGAAAACCGCGTTGACATTTTTTCCAAATGCTTTGCAATATCTCCTTAAAGAAAAGAGCTAGAAGGCTGAAAATGCAGATTTAGACTTGTAGGCATTGTGTGAACAAGATAGCGTTGAAAAATCGGCCCCAGCTTATTCCGCCTTAGAGAAAACCGCGTTGACATTTTTTCCAAATGCCTTGCAATATCTCCTTAACGAAAAGAGCTAGAAGGCTGAAAATGCAGATTTAGACTTGTAGGCATTGTGTGAACAAGATAACGTTGAAAAATCGGCCCCAGCTCATTCCGCCTTAGAGAAAACCGCGTTGACATTTTTTCCAAATGCTTTGCAATATCTCCTTAACGAAAAGAGCTGGAAGGCTGAAAATGCAGATTTAGACTTGTAGGCATTGTGTGAACAAGATAACGTTGAAAAATCGGCCCCAGCTTATTCCGCCTTAGAGAAAACCGCGTTGACATTTTTTCCAAATGCCATGCAATATCTCCTTAACGAAAAGAGCTGGAAGGCTTAAAATGCAGATTTAGACTTGTAGGCATTGTGTGAACAAGATAACGTTGAAAAATCGGCCCCAGCTTATTCCGCCTTAGAGAAAACCGCGTTGACATTTTTTCCAAATGCTTTGCAATATCTCCTTAACGAAAAGCGCTAGAAGGCTGAAAATGCAGATTTAGACTTGTAGGCATTGTGTGAACAAGATAACGTTGAAAAATCGGCCCCAGCTTATTCCGCCTTAGAGAAAACCGCGTTGACATTTTTTCCAAATGCTTTGCAATATCTCCTTAACGAAAAGAGCTAGAAGGCTGAAAATGCAGATTTAGACTTGTAGGCATTGTGTGAACAAGATAGCGTTGAAAAATCGGCCCCAGCTTATTCCGCCTTAGAGAAAACCGCGTTGACATTTTTTCCAAATGCCTTGCAATATCTCCTTAACGAAAAGAGCTAGAAGGCTGAAAATGCAGATTTAGACTTGTAGGCATTGTGTGAACAAGATAACGTTGAAAAATCGGCCCCAGCTCATTCCGCCTTAGAGAAAACCGCGTTGACATTTTTTCCAAATGCTTTGCAATATCTCCTTAACGAAAAGAGCTGGAAGGCTGAAAATGCAGATTTAGACTTGTAGGCATTGTGTGAACAAGATAACGTTGAAAAATCGGCCCCAGCTTATTCCGCCTTAGAGAAAACCGCGTTGACATTTTTTCCAAATGCCTTGCAATATCTCCTTAACGAAAAGAGCTGGAAGGCTGAAAATGCAGATTTAGACTTGTAGGCATTGTGTGAACAAGATAGCGTTGAAAAATCGGCCCCAGCTTATTCCGCCTTAGAGAAAACCGCGTTGACATTTTTTCCAAATGCCTTGCAATATCTCCTTAACGAAAAGAGCTGGAAGGCTGAAAATGCAGATTTAGACTTGTAGGCATTGTGTGAACAAGATAGCGTTGAAAAATCGGCCCCAGCTCATTCCGCCTTAGAGAAAACCGCGTTGACATTTTTTCCAAATGCTTTGCAATATCTCCTTAACGAAAAGAGCTAGAAGGCTGAAAATGCAGATTTAGACTTGTAGGCATTGTGTGAACAAGATAACGTTGAAAAATCGGCCCCAGCTCATTCCGCCTTAGAGAAAACCGCGTTGACATTTTTTCCAAATGCTTTGCAATATCTCCTTAACGAAAAGAGCTGGAAGGCTGAAAATGCAGATTTAGACTTGTAGGCATTGTGTGAACAAGATAACGTTGAAAAATCGGCCCCAGCTTATTCCGCCTTAGAGAAAACCGCGTTGACATTTTTTCCAAATGCTTTGCAATATCTCCTTAACGAAAAGAGCTGGAAGGCTGAAAATGCAGATTTAGACTTGTAGGCATTGTGTGAACAAGATAACGTTGAAAAATCGGCCCCAGCTTATTCCGCCTTAGAGAAAACCGCGTTGACATTTTTTCCAAATGCCTTGCAATATCTCCTTAACGAAAAAAGCTGGAAGGCTGAAAATGCAGATTTAGACTTGTAGGCATTGTGTGAACAAGATAACGTTGAAAAATCGGCCCCAGCTTATTCCGCCTTAGAGAAAACCGCGTTGACATTTTTTCCAAATGCTTTGCAATATCTCCTTAAAGAAAAGAGCTAGAAGGCTGAAAATGCAGATTTAGACTTGTAGGCATTGTGTGAACAAGATAACGTTGAAAAATCGGCCCCAGCTTATTCCGCCTTAGAGAAAACCGCGTTGACATTTTTTCCAAATGCTTTGCAATATCTCCTTAACGAAAAGAGCTAGAAGGCTGAAAATGCAGATTTAGACTTGTAGGCATTGTGTGAACAAGATAACGTTGAAAAATCGGCCCCAGCTCATTCCGCCTTAGAGAAAACCGCGTTGACATTTTTTCCAAATGCTTTGCAATATCTCCTTAACGAAAAGAGCTGGAAGGCTGAAAATGCAGATTTAGACTTGTAGGCATTGTGTGAACAAGATAACGTTGAAAAATCGGCCCCAGCTTATTCCGCCTTAGAGAAAACCGCGTTGACATTTTTTCCAAAAGCCTTGCAATATCTCCTTAACGAAAAGAGCTGGAAGGCTGAAAATGCAGATTTAGACTTGTAGGCATTGTGTGAACAAGATAGCGTTGAAAAATCGGCCCCAGCTCATTCCGCCTTAGAGAAAACCGCGTTGACATTTTTTCCAAATGCTTTGCAATATCTCCTTAACGAAAAGAGCTAGAAGGCTGAAAATGCAGATTTAGACTTGTAGGCATTGTGTGAACAAGATAACGTTGAAAAATCGGCCCCAGCTTATTCCGCCTTAGAGAAAACCGCGTTGACATTTTTTCCAAATGCTTTGCAATATCTCCTTAACGAAAAGAGCTGGAAGGCTGAAAATGCAGATTTAGACTTGTAGGCATTGTGTGAACAAGATAACGTTGAAAAATCGGCCCCAGCTTATTCCGCCTTAGAGAAAACCGCGTTGACATTTTTTCCAAAAGCCTTGCAATATCTCCTTAACGAAAAGAGCTGGAAGGCTGAAAATGCAGATTTAGACTTGTAGGCATTGTGTGAACAAGATAGCGTTGAAAAATCGGCCCCAGCTCATTCCGCCTTAGAGAAAACCGCGTTGACATTTTTTCCAAATGCTTTGCAATATCTCCTTAACGAAAAGAGCTAGAAGGCTGAAAATGCAGATTTAGACTTGTAGGCATTGTGTGAACAAGATAACGTTGAAAAATCGGCCCCAGCTTATTCCGCCTTAGAGAAAACCGCGTTGACATTTTTTCCAAATGCTTTGCAATATCTCCTTAACGAAAAGAGCTGGAAGGCTGAAAATGCAGATTTAGACTTGTAGGCATTGTGTGAACAAGATAACGTTGAAAAATCGGCCCCAGCTTATTCCGCCTTAGAGAAAACCGCGTTGACATTTTTTCCAAATGCTTTGCAATATCTCCTTAACGAAAAGAGCTGGAAGGCTAAAAATGCAGATTTAGACTTGTAGGCATTGTGTGAACAAGATAACGTTGAAAAATCGGCCCCAGCTTATTCCGCCTTAGAGAAAACCGCGTTGACATTTTTTCCAAATGCTTTGCAATATCTCCTTAACGAAAAGAGCTAGAAGGCTGAAAATGCAGATTTAGACTTGTAGGCATTGTGTGAACAAGATAACGTTGAAAAATCGGCCCCAGCTTATTCCGCCTTAGAGAAAACCGCGTTGACATTTTTTCCAAATGCCTTGCAATATCTCCTTAACGAAAAGAGCTAGAAGGCTGAAAATGCAGATTTAGACTTGTAGGCATTGTGTGAACAAGATAACGTTGAAAAATCGGCCCCAGCTTATTCCGCCTTAGAGAAAACCGCGTTGACATTTTTTCCAAATGCTTTGCAATATCTCCTTAAAGAAAAGAGCTAGAAGGCTGAAAATGCAGATTTAGACTTGTAGGCATTGTGTGAACAAGATAACGTTGAAAAATCGGCCCCAGCTTATTCCGCCTTAGAGAAAACCGCGTTGACATTTTTTCCAAATGCTTTGCAATATCTCCTTAACGAAAAGAGCTAGAAGGCTGAAAATGCAGATTTAGACTTGTAGGCATTGTGTGAACAAGATAACGTTGAAAAATCGGCCCCAGCTTATTCCGCCTTAGAGAAAACCGCGTTGACATTTTTTCCAAATGCCTTGCAATATCTCCTTAACGAAAAGAGCTGGAAGGCTGAAAATGCAGATTTAGACTTGTAGGCATTGTGTGAACAAGATAGCGTTGAAAAATCGGCCCCAGCTCATTCCGCCTTAGAGAAAACCGCGTTGACATTTTTTCCAAATGCCTTGCAATATCTCCTTAACGAAAAAAGCTAGAAGGCTGAAAATGCAGATTTAGACTTGTAGGCATTGTGTGAACAAGATAACGTTGAAAAATCGGCCCCAGCTCATTCCGCCTTAGAGAAAACCGCGTTGACATTTTTTCCAAATGCTTTGCAATATCTCCTTAACGAAAAGAGCTGGAAGGCTGAAAATGCAGATTTAGACTTGTAGGCATTGTGTGAACAAGATAACGTTGAAAAATCGGCCCCAGCTTATTCCGCCTTAGAGAAAACCGCGTTGACATTTTTTCCAAATGCCTTGCAATATCTCCTTAACGAAAAGAGCTGGAAGGCTGAAAATGCAGATTTAGACTTGTAGGCATTGTGTGAACAAGATAGCGTTGAAAAATCGGCCCCAGCTCATTCCGCCTTAGAGAAAACCGCGTTGACATTTTTTCCAAATGCTTTGCAATATCTCCTTAACGAAAAGAGCTAGAAGGCTGAAAATGCAGATTTAGACTTGTAGGCATTGTGTGAACAAGATAACGTTGAAAAATCGGCCCCAGCTTATTCCGCCTTAGAGAAAACCGCGTTGACATTTTTTCCAAATGCTTTGCAATATCTCCTTAACGAAAAGAGCTGGAAGGCTGAAAATGCAGATTTAGACTTGTAGGCATTGTGTGAACAAGATAACGTTGAAAAATCGGCCCCAGCTCATTCCGCCTTAGAGAAAACCGCGTTGACATTTTTTCCAAATGCTTTGCAATATCTCCTTAACGAAAAGAGCTGGAAGGCTAAAAATGCAGATTTAGACTTGTAGGCATTGTGTGAACAAGATAACGTTGAAAAATCGGCCCCAGCTTATTCCGCCTTAGAGAAAACCGCGTTGACATTTTTTCCAAATGCCATGCAATATCTCCTTAACGAAAAGAGCTGGAAGGCTGAAAATGCAGATTTAGACTTGTAGGCATTGTGTGAACAAGATAACGTTGAAAAATCGGCCCCAGCTTATTCCGCCTTAGAGAAAACCGCGTTGACATTTTTTCCAAATGCTTTGCAATATCTCCTTAACGAAAAAAGCTGGAAGGCTGAAAATGCAGATTTAGACTTGTAGGCATTGTGTGAACAAGATAACGTTGAAAAATCGGCCCCAGCTTATTCCGCCTTAGAGAAAACCGCGTTGACATTTTTTCCAAATGCTTTGCAATATCTCCTTAAAGAAAAGAGCTAGAAGGCTGAAAATGCAGATTTAGACTTGTAGGCATTGTGTGAACAAGATAACGTTGAAAAATCGGCCCCAGCTTATTCCGCCTTAGAGAAAACCGCGTTGACATTTTTTCCAAATGCTTTGCAATATCTCCTTAACGAAAAGAGCTAGAAGGCTGAAAATGCAGATTTAGACTTGTAGGCATTGTGTGAACAAGATAACGTTGAAAAATCGGCCCCAGCTCATTCCGCCTTAGAGAAAACCGCGTTGACATTTTTTCCAAATGCTTTGCAATATCTCCTTAACGAAAAGAGCTGGAAGGCTGAAAATGCAGATTTAGACTTGTAGGCATTGTGTGAACAAGATAACGTTGAAAAATCGGCCCCAGCTTATTCCGCCTTAGAGAAAACCGCGTTGACATTTTTTCCAAAAGCCTTGCAATATCTCCTTAACGAAAAGAGCTGGAAGGCTGAAAATGCAGATTTAGACTTGTAGGCATTGTGTGAACAAGATAGCGTTGAAAAATCGGCCCCAGCTCATTCCGCCTTAGAGAAAACCGCGTTGACATTTTTTCCAAATGCTTTGCAATATCTCCTTAACGAAAAGAGCTAGAAGGCTGAAAATGCAGATTTAGACTTGTAGGCATTGTGTGAACAAGATAACGTTGAAAAATCGGCCCCAGCTTATTCCGCCTTAGAGAAAACCGCGTTGACATTTTTTCCAAATGCTTTGCAATATCTCCTTAACGAAAAGAGCTGGAAGGCTGAAAATGCAGATTTAGACTTGTAGGCATTGTGTGAACAAGATAACGTTGAAAAATCGGCCCCAGCTTATTCCGCCTTAGAGAAAACCGCGTTGACATTTTTTCCAAAAGCCTTGCAATATCTCCTTAACGAAAAGAGCTGGAAGGCTGAAAATGCAGATTTAGACTTGTAGGCATTGTGTGAACAAGATAGCGTTGAAAAATCGGCCCCAGCTCATTCCGCCTTAGAGAAAACCGCGTTGACATTTTTTCCAAATGCTTTGCAATATCTCCTTAACGAAAAGAGCTAGAAGGCTGAAAATGCAGATTTAGACTTGTAGGCATTGTGTGAACAAGATAACGTTGAAAAATCGGCCCCAGCTTATTCCGCCTTAGAGAAAACCGCGTTGACATTTTTTCCAAATGCTTTGCAATATCTCCTTAACGAAAAGAGCTGGAAGGCTGAAAATGCAGATTTAGACTTGTAGGCATTGTGTGAACAAGATAACGTTGAAAAATCGGCCCCAGCTTATTCCGCCTTAGAGAAAACCGCGTTGACATTTTTTCCAAATGCTTTGCAATATCTCCTTAACGAAAAGAGCTGGAAGGCTAAAAATGCAGATTTAGACTTGTAGGCATTGTGTGAACAAGATAACGTTGAAAAATCGGCCCCAGCTTATTCCGCCTTAGAGAAAACCGCGTTGACATTTTTTCCAAATGCTTTGCAATATCTCCTTAACGAAAAGAGCTAGAAGGCTGAAAATGCAGATTTAGACTTGTAGGCATTGTGTGAACAAGATAACGTTGAAAAATCGGCCCCAGCTTATTCCGCCTTAGAGAAAACCGCGTTGACATTTTTTCCAAATGCCTTGCAATATCTCCTTAACGAAAAGAGCTAGAAGGCTGAAAATGCAGATTTAGACTTGTAGGCATTGTGTGAACAAGATAACGTTGAAAAATCGGCCCCAGCTTATTCCGCCTTAGAGAAAACCGCGTTGACATTTTTTCCAAATGCTTTGCAATATCTCCTTAACGAAAAGAGCTGGAAGGCTAAAAATGCAGATTTAGACTTGTAGGCATTGTGTGAACAAGATAACGTTGAAAAATCGGCCCCAGCTTATTCCGCCTTAGAGAAAACCGCGTTGACATTTTTTCCAAATGCCATGCAATATCTCCTTAACGAAAAGAGCTGGAAGGCTTAAAATGCAGATTTAGACTTGTAGGCATTGTGTGAACAAGATAACGTTGAAAAATCGGCCCCAGCTTATTCCGCCTTAGAGAAAACCGCGTTGACATTTTTTCCAAATGCTTTGCAATATCTCCTTAACGAAAAGCGCTAGAAGGCTGAAAATGCAGATTTAGACTTGTAGGCATTGTGTGAACAAGATAACGTTGAAAAATCGGCCCCAGCTTATTCCGCCTTAGAGAAAACCGCGTTGACATTTTTTCCAAATGCTTTGCAATATCTCCTTAACGAAAAGAGCTAGAAGGCTGAAAATGCAGATTTAGACTTGTAGGCATTGTGTGAACAAGATAGCGTTGAAAAATCGGCCCCAGCTCATTCCGCCTTAGAGAAAACCGCGTTGACATTTTTTCCAAATGCTTTGCAATATCTCCTTAACGAAAAGAGCTAGAAGGCTGAAAATGCAGATTTAGACTTGTAGGCATTGTGTGAACAAGATAACGTTGAAAAATCGGCCCCAGCTTATTCCGCCTTAGAGAAAACCGCGTTGACATTTTTTCCAAATGCTTTGCAATATCTCCTTAACGAAAAGAGCTGGAAGGCTGAAAATGCAGATTTAGACTTGTAGGCATTGTGTGAACAAGATAACGTTGAAAAATCGGCCCCAGCTTATTCCGCCTTAGAGAAAACCGCGTTGACATTTTTTCCAAATGCTTTGCAATATCTCCTTAACGAAAAGAGCTGGAAGGCTAAAAATGCAGATTTAGACTTGTAGGCATTGTGTGAACAAGATAACGTTGAAAAATCGGCCCCAGCTTATTCCGCCTTAGAGAAAACCGCGTTGACATTTTTTCCAAATGCTTTGCAATATCTCCTTAACGAAAAGAGCTAGAAGGCTGAAAATGCAGATTTAGACTTGTAGGCATTGTGTGAACAAGATAACGTTGAAAAATCGGCCCCAGCTTATTCCGCCTTAGAGAAAACCGCGTTGACATTTTTTCCAAATGCTTTGCAATATCTCCTTAACGAAAAGAGCTGGAAGGCTGAAAATGCAGATTTAGACTTGTAGGCATTGTGTGAACAAGATAACGTTGAAAAATCGGCCCCAGCTTATTCCGCCTTAGAGAAAACCGCGTTGAAATTTTTTCCAAATGCTTTGCAATATCTCCTTAACGAAAAGAGCTAGAAGGCTGAAAATGCAGATTTAGACTTGTAGGCATTGTGTGAACAAGATAGCGTTGAAAAATCGGCCCCAGCTTATTCCGCCTTAGAGAAAACCGCGTTGACATTTTTTCCAAATGCCTTGCAATATCTCCTTAACGAAAAGAGCTAGAAGGCTGTAAATGCAGATTTAGACTTGTAGGCATTGTGTGAACAAGATAACGTTGAAAAATCGGCCCCAGCTCATTCCGCCTTAGAGAAAACCGCGTTGACATTTTTTCCAAATGCTTTGCAATATCTCCTTAACGAAAAGAGCTGGAAGGCTGAAATTGCAGATTTAGACTTGTAGGCATTGTGTGAACAAGATAACGTTGAAAAATCGGCCCCAGCTTATTCCGCCTTAGAGAAAACCGCGTTGACATTTTTTCCAAATGCTTTGCAATATCTCCTTAACGAAAAGAGCTAGAAGGCTGAAAATGCAGATTTAGACTTGTAGGCATTGTGTGAACAAGATAACGTTGAAAAATCGGCCCCAGCTCATTCCGCCTTAGAGAAAACCGCGTTGACATTTTTTCCAAATGCTTTGCAATATCTCCTTAACGAAAAGAGCTGGAAGGCTGAAAATGCAGATTTAGACTTGTAGGCATTGTGTGAACAAGATAACGTTGAAAAATCGGCCCCAGCTTATTCCGCCTTAGAGAAAACCGCGTTGACATTTTTTCCAAAAGCCTTGCAATATCTCCTTAACGAAAAGAGCTGGAAGGCTGAAAATGCAGATTTAGACTTGTAGGCATTGTGTGAACAAGATAGCGTTGAAAAATCGGCCCCAGCTCATTCCGCCTTAGAGAAAACCGCGTTGACATTTTTTCCAAATGCTTTGCAATATCTCCTTAACGAAAAGAGCTAGAAGGCTGAAAATGCAGATTTAGACTTGTAGGCATTGTGTGAACAAGATAACGTTGAAAAATCGGCCCCAGCTTATTCCGCCTTAGAGAAAACCGCGTTGACATTTTTTCCAAATGCTTTGCAATATCTCCTTAACGAAAAGAGCTGGAAGGCTGAAAATGCAGATTTAGACTTGTAGGCATTGTGTGAACAAGATAACGTTGAAAAATCGGCCCTAGCTTATTCCGCCTTAGAGAAAACCGCGTTGACATTTTTTCCAAATGCTTTGCAATATCTCCTTAACGAAAAGAGCTGGAAGGCTAAAAATGCAGATTTAGACTTGTAGGCATTGTGTGAACAAGATAACGTTGAAAAATCGGCCCCAGCTTATTCCGCCTTAGAGAAAACCGCGTTGACATTTTTTCCAAATGCTTTGCAATATCTCCTTAACGAAAAGAGCTAGAAGGCTGAAAATGCAGATTTAGACTTGTAGGCATTGTGTGAACAAGATAACGTTGAAAAATCGGCCCCAGCTTATTCCGCCTTAGAGAAAACCGCGTTGACATTTTTTCCAAATGCCTTGCAATATCTCCTTAACGAAAAAAACTAGAAGGCTGAAAATGCAGATTTAGACTTGTAGGCATTGTGTGAACAAGATAACGTTGAAAAATCGGCCCCAGCTTATTCCGCCTTAGAGAAAACCGCGTTGACATTTTTTCCAAATGCTTTGCAATATCTCCTTAAAGAAAAGAGCTAGAAGGCTGAAAATGCAGATTTAGACTTGTAGGCATTGTGTGAACAAGATAACGTTGAAAAATCGGCCCCAGCTTATTCCGCCTTAGAGAAAACCGCGTTGACATTTTTTCCAAATGCTTTGCAATATCTCCTTAACGAAAAGAGCTAGAAGGCTGAAAATGCAGATTTAGACTTGTAGGCATTGTGTGAACAAGATAACGTTGAAAAATCGGCCCCAGCTTATTCCGCCTTAGAGAAAACCGCGTTGACATTTTTTCCAAATGCTTTGCAATATCTCCTTAACGAAAAGAGCTGGAAGGCTGAAAATGCAGATTTAGACTTGTAGGCATTGTGTGAACAAGATAACGTTGAAAAATCGGCCCTAGCTTATTCCGCCTTAGAGAAAACCGCGTTGACATTTTTTCCAAATGCTTTGCAATATCTCCTTAACGAAAAGAGCTGGAAGGCTAAAAATGCAGATTTAGACTTGTAGGCATTGTGTGAACAAGATAACGTTGAAAAATCGGCCCCAGCTTATTCCGCCTTAGAGAAAACCGCGTTGACATTTTTTCCAAATGCTTTGCAATATCTCCTTAACGAAAAGAGCTAGAAGGCTGAAAATGCAGATTTAGACTTGTAGGCATTGTGTGAACAAGATAACGTTGAAAAATCGGCCCCAGCTTATTCCGCCTTAGAGAAAACCGCGTTGACATTTTTTCCAAATGCCTTGCAATATCTCCTTAACGAAAAAAACTAGAAGGCTGAAAATGCAGATTTAGACTTGTAGGCATTGTGTGAACAAGATAACGTTGAAAAATCGGCCCCAGCTTATTCCGCCTTAGAGAAAACCGCGTTGACATTTTTTCCAAATGCTTTGCAATATCTCCTTAAAGAAAAGAGCTAGAAGGCTGAAAATGCAGATTTAGACTTGTAGGCATTGTGTGAACAAGATAACGTTGAAAAATCGGCCCCAGCTTATTCCGCCTTAGAGAAAACCGCGTTGACATTTTTTCCAAATGCCTTGCAATATCTCCTTAACGAAAAGAGCTAGAAGGCTGAAAATGCAGATTTAGACTTGTAGGCATTGTGTGAACAAGATAACGTTGAAAAATCGGCCCCAGCTCATTCCGCCTTAGAGAAAACCGCGTTGACATTTTTTCCAAATGCTTTGCAATATCTCCTTAACGAAAAGAGCTGGAAGGCTGAAAATGCAGATTTAGACTTGTAGGCATTGTGTGAACAAGATAACGTTGAAAAATCGGCCCCAGCTTATTCCGCCTTAGAGAAAACCGCGTTGACATTTTTTCCAAATGCTTTGCAATATCTCCTTAACGAAAAGAGCTAGAAGGCTGAAAATGCAGATTTAGACTTGTAGGCATTGTGTGAACAAGATAACGTTGAAAAATCGGCCCCAGCTTATTCCGCCTTAGAGAAAACCGCGTTGACATTTTTTCCAAATGCTTTGCAATATCTCCTTAACGAAAAGAGCTAGAAGGCTGAAAATGCAGATTTAGACTTGTAGGCATTGTGTGAACAAGATAACGTTGAAAAATCGGCCCCAGCTTATTCCGCCTTAGAGAAAACCGCGTTGACATTTTTTCCAAATGCCTTGCAATATCTCCTTAACGAAAAGAGCTGGAAGGCTGAAAATGCAGATTTAGACTTGTAGGCATTGTGTGAACAAGATAGCGTTGAAAAATCGGCCCCAGCTCATTCCGCCTTAGAGAAAACCGCGTTGACATTTTTTCCAAATGCTTTGCAATATCTCCTTAACGAAAAGAGCTAGAAGGCTGAAAATGCAGATTTAGACTTGTAGGCATTGTGTGAACAAGATAACGTTGAAAAATCGGCCCCAGCTTATTCCGCCTTAGAGAAAACCGCGTTGACATTTTTTCCAAATGCTTTGCAATATCTCCTTAACGAAAAGAGCTGGAAGGCTGAAAATGCAGATTTAGACTTGTAGGCATTGTGTGAACAAGATAACGTTGAAAAATCGGCCCCAGCTTATTCCGCCTTAGAGAAAACCGCGTTGACATTTTTTCCAAATGCTTTGCAATATCTCCTTAACGAAAAGAGCTGGAAGGCTAAAAATGCAGATTTAGACTTGTAGGCATTGTGTGAACAAGATAACGTTGAAAAATCGGCCCCAGCTTATTCCGCCTTAGAGAAAACCGCGTTGACATTTTTTCCAAATGCCATGCAATATCTCCTTAACGAAAAGAGCTGGAAGGCTTAAAATGCAGATTTAGACTTGTAGGCATTGTGTGAACAAGATAACGTTGAAAAATCGGCCCCAGCTTATTCCGCCTTAGAGAAAACCGCGTTGACATTTTTTCCAAATGCTTTGCAATATCTCCTTAACGAAAAGCGCTAGAAGGCTGAAAATGCAGATTTAGACTTGTAGGCATTGTGTGAACAAGATAACGTTGAAAAATCGGCCCCAGCTTATTCCGCCTTAGAGAAAACCGCGTTGACATTTTTTCCAAATGCCTTGCAATATCTCCTTAACGAAAAGAGCTAGAAGGCTGAAAATGCAGATTTAGACTTGTAGGCATTGTGTGAACAAGATAACGTTGAAAAATCGGCCCCAGCTCATTCCGCCTTAGAGAAAACCGCGTTGACATTTTTTCCAAATGCTTTGCAATATCTCCTTAACGAAAAGAGCTGGAAGGCTGAAAATGCAGATTTAGACTTGTAGGCATTGTGTGAACAAGATAACGTTGAAAAATCGGCCCCAGCTTATTCCGCCTTAGAGAAAACCGCGTTGACATTTTTTCCAAAAGCCTTGCAATATCTCCTTAACGAAAAGAGCTGGAAGGCTGAAAATGCAGATTTAGACTTGTAGGCATTGTGTGAACAAGATAGCGTTGAAAAATCGGCCCCAGCTCATTCCGCCTTAGAGAAAACCGCGTTGACATTTTTTCCAAATGCTTTGCAATATCTCCTTAACGAAAAGAGCTAGAAGGCTGAAAATGCAGATTTAGACTTGTAGGCATTGTGTGAACAAGATAACGTTGAAAAATCGGCCCCAGCTTATTCCGCCTTAGAGAAAACCGCGTTGACATTTTTTCCAAATGCTTTGCAATATCTCCTTAACGAAAAGAGCTGGAAGGCTGAAAATGCAGATTTAGACTTGTAGGCATTGTGTGAACAAGATAACGTTGAAAAATCGGCCCCAGCTTATTCCGCCTTAGAGAAAACCGCGTTGACATTTTTTCCAAATGCTTTGCAATATCTCCTTAACGAAAAGAGCTGGAAGGCTAAAAATGCAGATTTAGACTTGTAGGCATTGTGTGAACAAGATAACGTTGAAAAATCGGCCCCAGCTTATTCCGCCTTAGAGAAAACCGCGTTGACATTTTTTCCAAATGCTTTGCAATATCTCCTTAACGAAAAGAGCTAGAAGGCTGAAAATGCAGATTTAGACTTGTAGGCATTGTGTGAACAAGATAACGTTGAAAAATCGGCCCCAGCTTATTCCGCCTTAGAGAAAACCGCGTTGACATTTTTTCCAAATGCCTTGCAATATCTCCTTAACGAAAAGAGCTAGAAGGCTGAAAATGCAGATTTAGACTTGTAGGCATTGTGTGAACAAGATAACGTTGAAAAATCGGCCCCAGCTTATTCCGCCTTAGAGAAAACCGCGTTGACATTTTTTCCAAATGCTTTGCAATATCTCCTTAAAGAAAAGAGCTAGAAGGCTGAAAATGCAGATTTAGACTTGTAGGCATTGTGTGAACAAGATAACGTTGAAAAATCGGCCCCAGCTTATTCCGCCTTAGAGAAAACCGCGTTGACATTTTTTCCAAATGCCTTGCAATATCTCCTTAACGAAAAGAGCTAGAAGGCTGAAAATGCAGATTTAGACTTGTAGGCATTGTGTGAACAAGATAACGTTGAAAAATCGGCCCCAGCTCATTCCGCCTTAGAGAAAACCGCGTTGACATTTTTTCCAAATGCTTTGCAATATCTCCTTAACGAAAAGAGCTGGAAGGCTGAAAATGCAGATTTAGACTTGTAGGCATTGTGTGAACAAGATAACGTTGAAAAATCGGCCCCAGCTTATTCCGCCTTAGAGAAAACCGCGTTGACATTTTTTCCAAATGCTTTGCAATATCTCCTTAACGAAAAGAGCTAGAAGGCTGAAAATGCAGATTTAGACTTGTAGGCATTGTGTGAACAAGATAACGTTGAAAAATCGGCCCCAGCTTATTCCGCCTTAGAGAAAACCGCGTTGACATTTTTTCCAAATGCTTTGCAATATCTCCTTAACGAAAAGAGCTAGAAGGCTGAAAATGCAGATTTAGACTTGTAGGCATTGTGTGAACAAGATAACGTTGAAAAATCGGCCCCAGCTCATTCCGCCTTAGAGAAAACCGCGTTGACATTTTTTCCAAATGCTTTGCAATATCTCCTTAACGAAAAGAGCTGGAAGGCTGAAAATGCAGATTTAGACTTGTAGGCATTGTGTGAACAAGATAACGTTGAAAAATCGGCCCCAGCTTATTCCGCCTTAGAGAAAACCGCGTTGACATTTTTTCCAAAAGCCTTGCAATATCTCCTTAACGAAAAGAGCTGGAAGGCTGAAAATGCAGATTTAGACTTGTAGGCATTGTGTGAACAAGATAGCGTTGAAAAATCGGCCCCAGCTCATTCCGCCTTAGAGAAAACCGCGTTGACATTTTTTCCAAATGCTTTGCAATATCTCCTTAACGAAAAGAGCTAGAAGGCTGAAAATGCAGATTTAGACTTGTAGGCATTGTGTGAACAAGATAACGTTGAAAAATCGGCCCCAGCTTATTCCGCCTTAGAGAAAACCGCGTTGACATTTTTTCCAAATGCTTTGCAATATCTCCTTAACGAAAAGAGCTGGAAGGCTGAAAATGCAGATTTAGACTTGTAGGCATTGTGTGAACAAGATAACGTTGAAAAATCGGCCCCAGCTTCTTCCGCCTTAGAGAAAACCGCGTTGACATTTTTTCCAAATGCTTTGCAATATCTCCTTAACGAAAAGAGCTGGAAGGCTAAAAATGCAGATTTAGACTTGTAGGCATTGTGTGAACAAGATAACGTTGAAAAATCGGCCCCAGCTTATTCCGCCTTAGAGAAAACCGCGTTGACATTTTTTCCAAATGCTTTGCAATATCTCCTTAACGAAAAGAGCTAGAAGGCTGAAAATGCAGATTTAGACTTGTAGGCATTGTGTGAACAAGATAACGTTGAAAAATCGGCCCCAGCTTATTCCGCCTTAGAGAAAACCGCGTTGACATTTTTTCCAAATGCCTTGCAATATCTCCTTAACGAAAAGAGCTAGAAGGCTGAAAATGCAGATTTAGACTTGTAGGCATTGTGTGAACAAGATAACGTTGAAAAATCGGCCCCAGCTTATTCCGCCTTAGAGAAAACCGCGTTGACATTTTTTCCAAATGCTTTGCAATATCTCCTTAAAGAAAAGAGCTAGAAGGCTGAAAATGCAGATTTAGACTTGTAGGCATTGTGTGAACAAGATAACGTTGAAAAATCGGCCCCAGCTTATTCCGCCTTAGAGAAAACCGCGTTGACATTTTTTCCAAATGCCTTGCAATATCTCCTTAACGAAAAGAGCTAGAAGGCTGAAAATGCAGATTTAGACTTGTAGGCATTGTGTGAACAAGATAACGTTGAAAAATCGGCCCCAGCTCATTCCGCCTTAGAGAAAACCGCGTTGACATTTTTTCCAAATGCTTTGCAATATCTCCTTAACGAAAAGAGCTGGAAGGCTGAAAATGCAGATTTAGACTTGTAGGCATTGTGTGAACAAGATAACGTTGAAAAATCGGCCCCAGCTTATTCCGCCTTAGAGAAAACCGCGTTGACATTTTTTCCAAATGCTTTGCAATATCTCCTTAACGAAAAGAGCTAGAAGGCTGAAAATGCAGATTTAGACTTGTAGGCATTGTGTGAACAAGATAACGTTGAAAAATCGGCCCCAGCTTATTCCGCCTTAGAGAAAACCGCGTTGACATTTTTTCCAAATGCTTTGCAATATCTCCTTAACGAAAAGAGCTAGAAGGCTGAAAATGCAGATTTAGACTTGTAGGCATTGTGTGAACAAGATAACGTTGAAAAATCGGCCCCAGCTCATTCCGCCTTAGAGAAAACCGCGTTGACATTTTTTCCAAATGCTTTGCAATATCTCCTTAACGAAAAGAGCTGGAAGGCTGAAAATGCAGATTTAGACTTGTAGGCATTGTGTGAACAAGATAACGTTGAAAAATCGGCCCCAGCTTATTCCGCCTTAGAGAAAACCGCGTTGACATTTTTTCCAAATGCTTTGCAATATCTCCTTAACGAAAAGAGCTAGAAGGCTGAAAATGCAGATTTAGACTTGTAGGCATTGTGTGAACAAGATAACGTTGAAAAATCGGCCCCAGCTTATTCCGCCTTAGAGAAAACCGCGTTGACATTTTTTCCAAATGCTTTGCAATATCTCCTTAACGAAAAGAGCTAGAAGGCTGAAAATGCAGATTTAGACTTGTAGGCATTGTGTGAACAAGATAACGTTGAAAAATCGGCCCCAGCTTATTCCGCCTTAGAGAAAACCGCGTTGACATTTTTTCCAAATGCCTTGCAATATCTCCTTAACGAAAAGAGCTGGAAGGCTGAAAATGCAGATTTAGACTTGTAGGCATTGTGTGAACAAGATAGCGTTGAAAAATCGGCCCCAGCTCATTCCGCCTTAGAGAAAACCGCGTTGACATTTTTTCCAAATGCCTTGCAATATCTCCTTAACGAAAAAAGCTAGAAGGCTGAAAATGCAGATTTAGACTTGTAGGCATTGTGTGAACAAGATAACGTTGAAAAATCGGCCCCAGCTCATTCCGCCTTAGAGAAAACCGCGTTGACATTTTTTCCAAATGCTTTGCAATATCTCCTTAACGAAAAGAGCTGGAAGGCTGAAAATGCAGATTTAGACTTGTAGGCATTGTGTGAACAAGATAACGTTGAAAAATCGGCCCCAGCTTATTCCGCCTTAGAGAAAACCGCGTTGACATTTTTTCCAAATGCCTTGCAATATCTCCTTAACGAAAAGAGCTGGAAGGCTGAAAATGCAGATTTAGACTTGTAGGCATTGTGTGAACAAGATAGCGTTGAAAAATCGGCCCCAGCTCATTCCGCCTTAGAGAAAACCGCGTTGACATTTTTTCCAAATGCTTTGCAATATCTCCTTAACGAAAAGAGCTAGAAGGCTGAAAATGCAGATTTAGACTTGTAGGCATTGTGTGAACAAGATAACGTTGAAAAATCGGCCCCAGCTTATTCCGCCTTAGAGAAAACCGCGTTGACATTTTTTCCAAATGCTTTGCAATATCTCCTTAACGAAAAGAGCTGGAAGGCTGAAAATGCAGATTTAGACTTGTAGGCATTGTGTGAACAAGATAACGTTGAAAAATCGGCCCCAGCTTATTCCGCCTTAGAGAAAACCGCGTTGACATTTTTTCCAAATGCTTTGCAATATCTCCTTAACGAAAAGAGCTGGAAGGCTAAAAATGCAGATTTAGACTTGTAGGCATTGTGTGAACAAGATAACGTTGAAAAATCGGCCCCAGCTTATTCCGCCTTAGAGAAAACCGCGTTGACATTTTTTCCAAATGCCATGCAATATCTCCTTAACGAAAAGAGCTGGAAGGCTTAAAATGCAGATTTAGACTTGTAGGCATTGTGTGAACAAGATAACGTTGAAAAATCGGCCCCAGCTTATTCCGCCTTAGAGAAAACCGCGTTGACATTTTTTCCAAATGCTTTGCAATATCTCCTTAACGAAAAGCGCTAGAAGGCTGAAAATGCAGATTTAGACTTGTAGGCATTGTGTGAACAAGATAACGTTAAAAAATCGGCCCCAGCTTATTCCGCCTTAGAGAAAACCGCGTTGACATTTTTTCCAAATGCTTTGCAATATCTCCTTAACGAAAAGAGCTAGAAGGCTGAAAATGCAGATTTAGACTTGTAGGCATTGTGTGAACAAGATAGCGTTGAAAAATCGGCCCCAGCTTATTCCGCCTTAGAGAAAACCGCGTTGACATTTTTTCCAAATGCCTTGCAATATCTCCTTAACGAAAAGAGCTAGAAGGCTGAAAATGCAGATTTAGACTTGTAGGCATTGTGTGAACAAGATAACGTTGAAAAATCGGCCCCAGCTTATTCCGCCTTAGAGAAAACCGCGTTGACATTTTTTCCAAATGCTTTGCAATATCTCCTTAACGAAAAGAGCTAGAAGGCTGAAAATGCAGATTTAGACTTGTAGGCATTGTGTGAACAAGATAACGTTGACATTTTTTCCAAATGCTTTGCAATATCTCCTTAACGAAAAGAGCTGGAAGGCTGAAAATGCAGATTTAGACTTGTAGGCATTGTGTGAACAAGATAACGTTGAAAAATCGGCCCCAGCTTATTCCGCCTTAGAGAAAACCGCGTTGACATTTTTTCCAAATGCTTTGCAATATCTCCTTAACGAAAAGAGCTGGAAGGCTAAAAATGCAGATTTAGACTTGTAGGCATTGTGTGAACAAGATAGCGTTGAAAAATCGGCCCCAGCTCATTCCGCCTTAGAGAAAACTGCGTTGACATTTTTTCCAAATGCTTTGCAATATCTCCTTAACGAAAAGAGCTAGAAGGCTGAAAATGCAGATTTAGACTTGTAGGCATTGTGTGAACAAGATAACGTTGAAAAATCGGCCCCAGCTTATTCCGCCTTAGAGAAAACCGCGTTGACATTTTTTCCAAATGCTTTGCAATATCTCCTTAACGAAAAGAGCTGGAAGGCTGAAAATGCAGATTTAGACTTGTAGGCATTGTGTGAACAAGATAACGTTGAAAAATCGGCCCCAGCTTATTCCGCCTTAGAGAAAACCGCGTTGACATTTTTTCCAAATGCTTTGCAATATCTCCTTAACGAAAAGAGCTGGAAGGCTAAAAATGCAGATTTAGACTTGTAGGCATTGTGTGAACAAGATAACGTTGAAAAATCGGCCCCAGCTTATTCCGCCTTAGAGAAAACCGCGTTGACATTTTTTCCAAATGCCTTGCAATATCTCCTTAACGAAAAGAGCTGGAAGGCTGAAAATGCAGATTTAGACTTGTAGGCATTGTGTGAACAAGATAGCGTTGAAAAATCGGCCCCAGCTTATTCCGCCTTAGAGAAAACCGCGTTGACATTTTTTCCAAATGCCTTGCAATATCTCCTTAACGAAAAGAGCTGGAAGGCTGAAAATGCAGATTTAGACTTGTAGGCATTGTGTGAACAAGATAGCGTTGAAAAATCGGCCCCAGCTCATTCCGCCTTAGAGAAAACCGCGTTGACATTTTTTCCAAATGCTTTGCAATATCTCCTTAACGAAAAGAGCTAGAAGGCTGAAAATGCAGATTTAGACTTGTAGGCATTGTGTGAACAAGATAACGTTGAAAAATCGGCCCCAGCTCATTCCGCCTTAGAGAAAACCGCGTTGACATTTTTTCCAAATGCTTTGCAATATCTCCTTAACGAAAAGAGCTGGAAGGCTGAAAATGCAGATTTAGACTTGTAGGCATTGTGTGAACAAGATAACGTTGAAAAATCGGCCCCAGCTTATTCCGCCTTAGAGAAAACCGCGTTGACATTTTTTCCAAATCTTATTCCGCCTTAGAGAAAACCGCGTTGACATTTTTTCCAAATGCTTTGCAATATCTCCTTAAAGAAAAGAGCTGGAAGGCTGAAAATGCAGATTTAGACTTGTAGGCATTGTGTGAACAAGATAACGTTGAAAAATCGGCCCCAGCTTATTCCGCCTTAGAGAAAACCGCGTTGACATTTTTTCCAAATGCCTTGCAATATCTCCTTAACGAAAAAAGCTGGAAGGCTGAAAATGCAGATTTAGACTTGTAGGCATTGTGTGAACAAGATAACGTTGAAAAATCGGCCCCAGCTTATTCCGCCTTAGAGAAAACCGCGTTGACATTTTTTCCAAATGCTTTGCAATATCTCCTTAAAGAAAAGAGCTAGAAGGCTGAAAATGCAGATTTAGACTTGTAGGCATTGTGTGAACAAGATAGCGTTGAAAAATCGGCCCCAGCTTATTCCGCCTTAGAGAAAACCGCGTTGACATTTTTTCCAAATGCCTTGCAATATCTCCTTAACGAAAAGAGCTAGAAGGCTGAAAATGCAGATTTAGACTTGTAGGCATTGTGTGAACAAGATAACGTTGAAAAATCGGCCCCAGCTCATTCCGCCTTAGAGAAAACCGCGTTGACATTTTTTCCAAATGCTTTGCAATATCTCCTTAACGAAAAGAGCTGGAAGGCTGAAAATGCAGATTTAGACTTGTAGGCATTGTGTGAACAAGATAACGTTGAAAAATCGGCCCCAGCTTATTCCGCCTTAGAGAAAACCGCGTTGACATTTTTTCCAAATGCCATGCAATATCTCCTTAACGAAAAGAGCTGGAAGGCTTAAAATGCAGATTTAGACTTGTAGGCATTGTGTGAACAAGATAACGTTGAAAAATCGGCCCCAGCTTATTCCGCCTTAGAGAAAACCGCGTTGACATTTTTTCCAAATGCTTTGCAATATCTCCTTAACGAAAAGCGCTAGAAGGCTGAAAATGCAGATTTAGACTTGTAGGCATTGTGTGAACAAGATAACGTTGAAAAATCGGCCCCAGCTTATTCCGCCTTAGAGAAAACCGCGTTGACATTTTTTCCAAATGCTTTGCAATATCTCCTTAACGAAAAGAGCTAGAAGGCTGAAAATGCAGATTTAGACTTGTAGGCATTGTGTGAACAAGATAGCGTTGAAAAATCGGCCCCAGCTTATTCCGCCTTAGAGAAAACCGCGTTGACATTTTTTCCAAATGCCTTGCAATATCTCCTTAACGAAAAGAGCTAGAAGGCTGAAAATGCAGATTTAGACTTGTAGGCATTGTGTGAACAAGATAACGTTGAAAAATCGGCCCCAGCTCATTCCGCCTTAGAGAAAACCGCGTTGACATTTTTTCCAAATGCTTTGCAATATCTCCTTAACGAAAAGAGCTGGAAGGCTGAAAATGCAGATTTAGACTTGTAGGCATTGTGTGAACAAGATAACGTTGAAAAATCGGCCCCAGCTTATTCCGCCTTAGAGAAAACCGCGTTGACATTTTTTCCAAATGCCTTGCAATATCTCCTTAACGAAAAGAGCTGGAAGGCTGAAAATGCAGATTTAGACTTGTAGGCATTGTGTGAACAAGATAGCGTTGAAAAATCGGCCCCAGCTTATTCCGCCTTAGAGAAAACCGCGTTGACATTTTTTCCAAATGCCTTGCAATATCTCCTTAACGAAAAGAGCTGGAAGGCTGAAAATGCAGATTTAGACTTGTAGGCATTGTGTGAACAAGATAGCGTTGAAAAATCGGCCCCAGCTCATTCCGCCTTAGAGAAAACCGCGTTGACATTTTTTCCAAATGCTTTGCAATATCTCCTTAACGAAAAGAGCTAGAAGGCTGAAAATGCAGATTTAGACTTGTAGGCATTGTGTGAACAAGATAACGTTGAAAAATCGGCCCCAGCTTATTCCGCCTTAGAGAAAACCGCGTTGACATTTTTTCCAAATGCTTTGCAATATCTCCTTAACGAAAGAGCTGGAAGGCTGAAAATGCAGATTTAGACTTGTAGGCATTGTGTGAACAAGATAACGTTGAAAAATCGGCCCCAGCTTATTCCGCCTTAGAGAAAACCGCGTTGACATTTTTTCCAAATGCTTTGCAATATCTCCTTAAAGAAAAGAGCTAGAAGGCTGAAAATGCAGATTTAGACTTGTAGGCATTGTGTGAACAAGATAGCGTTGAAAAATCGGCCCCAGCTTATTCCGCCTTAGAGAAAACCGCGTTGACATTTTTTCCAAATGCCTTGCAATATCTCCTTAACGAAAAGAGCTAGAAGGCTGAAAATGCAGATTTAGACTTGTAGGCATTGTTTGAACAAGATAACGTTGAAAAATCGGCCCCAGCTCATTCCGCCTTAGAGAAAACCGCGTTGACATTTTTTCCAAATGCTTTGCAATATCTCCTTAACGAAGAGAGCTGGAAGGCTGAAAATGCAGATTTAGACTTGTAGGCATTGTGTGAACAAGATAACTTTGAAAAATCGGCCCCAGCTTATTCCGCCTTAGAGAAAACCGCGTTGACATTTTTTCCAAATGCTTTGCAATATCTCCTTAACGAAAAGAGCTGGAAGGCTGAAAATGCAGATTTAGACTTGTAGGCATTGTGTGAACAAGATAACGTTGAAAAATCGGCCCCAGCTTATTCCGCCTTAGAGAAAACCGCGTTGACATTTTTTCCAAATGCTTTGCAATATCTCCTTAACGAAAAGAGCTAGAAGGCTGAAAATGCAGATTTAGACTTGTAGGCATTGTGTGAACAAGATAACGTTGAAAAATCGGCCCCAGCTTATTCCGCCTTAGAGAAAACCGCGTTGACATTTTTTCCAAATGCTTTGCAATATCTCCTTAACGAAAAGAGCTAGAAGGCTGAAAATGCAGATTTAGACTTGTAGGCATTGTGTGAACAAGATAACGTTGAAAAATCGGCCCCAGCTCATTCCGCCTTAGAGAAAACCGCGTTGACATTTTTTCCAAATGCTTTGCAATATCTCCTTAACGAAAAGAGCTGGAAGGCTGAAAATGCAGATTTAGACTTGTAGGCATTGTGTGAACAAGATAACGTTGAAAAATCGGCCCCAGCTTATTCCGCCTTAGAGAAAACCGCGTTGACATTTTTTCCAAATGCTTTGCAATATCTCCTTAACGAAAAGAGCTAGAAGGCTGAAAATGCAGATTTAGACTTGTAGGCATTGTGTGAACAAGATAACGTTGAAAAATCGGCCCCAGCTTATTCCGCCTTAGAGAAAACCGCGTTGACATTTTTTCCAAATGCTTTGCAATATCTCCTTAACGAAAAGAGCTAGAAGGCTGAAAATGCAGATTTAGACTTGTAGGCATTGTGTGAACAAGATAACGTTGAAAAATCGGCCCCAGCTTATTCCGCCTTAGAGAAAACCGCGTTGACATTTTTTCCAAATGCCTTGCAATATCTCCTTAACGAAAAGAGCTGGAAGGCTGAAAATGCAGATTTAGACTTGTAGGCATTGTGTGAACAAGATAGCGTTGAAAAATCGGCCCCAGCTCATTCCGCCTTAGAGAAAACCGCGTTGACATTTTTTCCAAATGCCTTGCAATATCTCCTTAACGAAAAAAGCTAGAAGGCTGAAAATGCAGATTTAGACTTGTAGGCATTGTGTGAACAAGATAACGTTGAAAAATCGGCCCCAGCTCATTCCGCCTTAGAGAAAACCGCGTTGACATTTTTTCCAAATGCTTTGCAATATCTCCTTAACGAAAAGAGCTGGAAGGCTGAAAATGCAGATTTAGACTTGTAGGCATTGTGTGAACAAGATAACGTTGAAAAATCGGCCCCAGCTTATTCCGCCTTAGAGAAAACCGCGTTGACATTTTTTCCAAATGCCTTGCAATATCTCCTTAACGAAAAGAGCTGGAAGGCTGAAAATGCAGATTTAGACTTGTAGGCATTGTGTGAACAAGATAGCGTTGAAAAATCGGCCCCAGCTCATTCCGCCTTAGAGAAAACCGCGTTGACATTTTTTCCAAATGCTTTGCAATATCTCCTTAACGAAAAGAGCTAGAAGGCTGAAAATGCAGATTTAGACTTGTAGGCATTGTGTGAACAAGATAACGTTGAAAAATCGGCCCCAGCTTATTCCGCCTTAGAGAAAACCGCGTTGACATTTTTTCCAAATGCTTTGCAATATCTCCTTAACGAAAAGAGCTGGAAGGCTGAAAATGCAGATTTAGACTTGTAGGCATTGTGTGAACAAGATAACGTTGAAAAATCGGCCCCAGCTTATTCCGCCTTAGAGAAAACCGCGTTGACATTTTTTCCAAATGCTTTGCAATATCTCCTTAACGAAAAGAGCTGGAAGGCTAAAAATGCAGATTTAGACTTGTAGGCATTGTGTGAACAAGATAACGTTAAAAAAATGGGCCCCAGCTTATTCCGCCTTAGAGAAAACCGCGTTGACATTTTTTCCAAATGCCATGCAATATCTCCTTAACGAAAAGAGCTGGAAGGCTTAAAATGCAGATTTAGACTTGTAGGCATTGTGTGAACAAGATAACGTTGAAAAATCGGCCCCAGCTTATTCCGCCTTAGAGAAAACCGCGTTGACATTTTTTCCAAATGCTTTGCAATATCTCCTTAACGAAAAGCGCTAGAAGGCTGAAAATGCAGATTTAGACTTGTAGGCATTGTGTGAACAAGATAACGTTGAAAAATCGGCCCCAGCTTATTCCGCCTTAGAGAAAACCGCGTTGACATTTTTTCCAAATGCTTTGCAATATCTCCTTAACGAAAAGAGCTAGAAGGCTGAAAATGCAGATTTAGACTTGTAGGCATTGTGTGAACAAGATAGCGTTGAAAAATCGGCCCCAGCTTATTCCGCCTTAGAGAAAACCGCGTTGACATTTTTTCCAAATGCCTTGCAATATCTCCTTAACGAAAAGAGCTACAAGGCTGAAAATGCAGATTTAGACTTGTAGGCATTGTGTGAACAAGATAGCGTTGAAAAATCGGCCCCAGCTTATTCCGCCTTAGAGAAAACCGCGTTGACATTTTTTCCAAATGCTTTGCAATATCTCCTTAACGAAAAGAGCTGGAAGGCTGAAAATGCAGATTTAGACTTGTAGGCATTGTGTGAACAAGATAACGTTGAAAAATCGGCCCCAGCTTATTCCGCCTTAGAGAAAACCGCGTTGACATTTTTTCCAAATGCCTTGCAATATCTCCTTAACGAAAAGAGCTGGAAGGCTGAAAATGCAGATTTAGACTTGTAGGCATTGTGTGAACAAGATAGCGTTGAAAAATCGGCCCCAGCTCATTCCGCCTTAGAGAAAACCGCGTTGAAATTTTTTCCAAATGCTTTGCAATATCTCCTTAACGAAAAGAGCTAGAAGGCTGAAAATGCAGATTTAGACTTGTAGGCATTGTGTGAACAAGATAACGTTGAAAAATCGGCCCCAGCTTATTCCGCCTTAGAGAAAACCGCGTTGACATTTTTTCCAAATGCTTTGCAATATCTCCTTAACGAAAAGAGCTGGAAGGCTGAAAATGCAGATTTAGACTTGTAGGCATTGTGTGAACAAGATAACGTTGAAAAATCGGCCCCAGCTTATTCCGCCTTAGAGAAAACCGCGTTGACATTTTTTCCAAATGCTTTGCAATATCTCCTTAACGAAAAGAGCTGGAAGGCTAAAAATGCAGATTTAGACTTGTAGGCATTGTGTGAACAAGATAACGTTGAAAAATCGGCCCCAGCTTATTCCGCCTTAGAGAAAACCGCGTTGACATTTTTTCCAAATGCTTTGCAATATCTCCTTAACGAAAAGAGCTAGAAGGCTGAAAATGCAGATTTAGACTTGTAGGCATTGTGTGAACAAGATAACGTTGACAAATCGGCCCCAGCTTATTCCGCCTTAGAGAAAACCGCGTTGACATTTTTTCCAAATGCTTTGCAATATCTCCTTAACGAAAAGAGCTGGAAGGCTGAAAATGCAGATTTAGACTTGTAGGCATTGTGTGAACAAGATAACGTTGAAAAATCGGCCCCAGCTTATTCCGCCTTAGAGAAAACCGCGTTGACATTTTTTCCAAATGCTTTGCAATATCTCCTTAACGAAAAGAGCTGGAAGGCTAAAAATGCAGATTTAGACTTGTAGGCATTGTGTGAACAAGATAACGTTGAAAAATCGGCCCCAGCTTATTCCGCCTTAGAGAAAACCGCGTTGACATTTTTTCCAAATGCCATGCAATATCTCCTTAACGAAAAGAGCTGGAAGGCTTAAAATGCAGATTTAGACTTGTAGGCATTGTGTGAACAAGATAACGTTGAAAAATCGGCCCCAGCTTATTCCGCCTTAGAGAAAACCGCGTTGACATTTTTTCCAAATGCTTTGCAATATCTCCTTAACGAAAAGCGCTAGAAGGCTGAAAATGCAGATTTAGACTTGTAGGCATTGTGTGAACAAGATAACGTTGAAAAATCGGCCCCAGCTTATTCCGCCTTAGAGAAAACCGCGTTGACATTTTTTCCAAATGCTTTGCAATATCTCCTTAACGAAAAGAGCTGGAAGGCTGAAAATGCAGATTTAGACTTGTAGGCATTGTGTGAACAAGATAGCGTTGAAAAATCGGCCCCAGCTTATTCCGCCTTAGAGAAAACCGCGTTGACATTTTTTCCAAATGCCTTGCAATATCTCCTTAACGAAAAGAGCTACAAGGCTGAAAATGCAGATTTAGACTTGTAGGCATTGTGTGAACAAGATAGCGTTGAAAAATCGGCCCCAGCTTATTCCGCCTTAGAGAAAACCGCGTTGACATTTTTTCCAAATGCTTTGCAATATCTCCTTAACGAAAAGAGCTGGAAGGCTGAAAATGCAGATTTAGACTTGTAGGCATTGTGTGAACAAGATAACGTTGAAAAATCGGCCCCAGCTTATTCCGCCTTAGAGAAAACCGCGTTGACATTTTTTCCAAATGCCTTGCAATATCTCCTTAACGAAAAGAGCTGGAAGGCTGAAAATGCAGATTTAGACTTGTAGGCATTGTGTGAACAAGATAGCGTTGAAAAATCGGCCCCAGCTCATTCCGCCTTAGAGAAAACCGCGTTGACATTTTTTCCAAATGCTTTGCAATATCTCCTTAACGAAAAGAGCTAGAAGGCTGAAAATGCAGATTTAGACTTGTAGGCATTGTGTGAACAAGATAACGTTGAAAAATCGGCCCCAGCTTATTCCGCCTTAGAGAAAACCGCGTTGACATTTTTTCCAAATGCTTTGCAATATCTCCTTAACGAAAAGAGCTGGAAGGCTGAAAATGCAGATTTAGACTTGTAGGCATTGTGTGAACAAGATAACGTTGAAAAATCGGCCCCAGCTTATTCCGCCTTAGAGAAAACCGCGTTGACATTTTTTCCAAATGCTTTGCAATATCTCCTTAACGAAAAGAGCTGGAAGGCTAAAAATGCAGATTTAGACTTGTAGGCATTGTGTGAACAAGATAACGTTGAAAAATCGGCCCCAGCTTATTCCGCCTTAGAGAAAACCGCGTTGACATTTTTTCCAAATGCTTTGCAATATCTCCTTAACGAAAAGAGCTAGAAGGCTGAAAATGCAGATTTAGACTTGTAGGCATTGTGTGAACAAGATAACGTTGAAAAATCGGCCCCAGCTTATTCCGCCTTAGAGAAAACCGCGTTGACATTTTTTCCAAATGCTTTGCAATATCTCCTTAACGAAAAGAGCTAGAAGGCTGAAAATGCAGATTTAGACTTGTAGGCATTGTGTGAACAAGATAACGTTGAAAAATCGGCCCCAGCTTATTCCGCCTTAGAGAAAACCGCGTTGACATTTTTTCCAAATGCTTTGCAATATCTCCTTAACGAAAAGAGCTGGAAGGCTGAAAATGCAGATTTAGACTTGTAGGCATTGTGTGAACAAGATAACGTTGAAAAATCGGCCCCAGCTTATTCCGCCTTAGAGAAAACCGCGTTGACATTTTTTCCAAATGCTTTGCAATATCTCCTTAACGAAAAGAGCTGGAAGGCTAAAAATGCAGATTTAGACTTGTAGGCATTGTGTGAACAAGATAACGTTGAAAAATCGGCCCCAGCTTATTCCGCCTTAGAGAAAACCGCGTTGACATTTTTTCCAAATGCTTTGCAATATCTCCTTAACGAAAAGAGCTAGAAGGCTGAAAATGCAGATTTAGACTTGTAGGCATTGTGTGAACAAGATAACGTTGAAAAATCGGCCCCAGCTTATTCCGCCTTAGAGAAAACCGCGTTGACATTTTTTCCAAATGCTTTGCAATATCTCCTTAACGAAAAGAGCTGGAAGGCTGAAAATGCAGATTTAGACTTGTAGGCATTGTGTGAACAAGATAACGTTGAAAAATCGGCCCCAGCTTATTCCGCCTTAGAGAAAACCGCGTTGAAATTTTTTCCAAATGCTTTGCAATATCTCCTTAACGAAAAGAGCTAGAAGGCTGAAAATGCAGATTTAGACTGGTAGGCATTGTGTGAACAAGATAGCGTTGAAAAATCGGCCCCAGCTTATTCCGCCTTAGAGAAAACCGCGTTGACATTTTTTCCAAATGCCTTGCAATATCTCCTTAACGAAAAGAGCTAGAAGGCTGTAAATGCAGATTTAGACTTGTAGGCATTGTGTGAACAAGATAACGTTGAAAAATCGGCCCCAGCTCATTCCGCCTTAGAGAAAACCGCGTTGACATTTTTTCCAAATGCTTTGCAATATCTCCTTAACGAAAAGAGCTGGAAGGCTGAAATTGCAGATTTAGACTTGTAGGCATTGTGTGAACAAGATAACGTTGAAAAATCGGCCCCAGCTTATTCCGCCTTAGAGAAAACCGCGTTGACATTTTTTCCAAATGCCTTGCAATATCTCCTTAACGAAAAGAGCTGGAAGGCTGAAAATGCAGATTTAGACTTGTAGGCATTGTGTGAACAAGATAGCGTTGAAAAATCGGCCCCAGCTCATTCCGCCTTAGAGAAAACCGCGTTGACATTTTTTCCAAATGCTTTGCAATATCTCCTTAACGAAAAGAGCTAGAAGGCTGAAAATGCAGATTTAGACTTGTAGGCATTGTGTGAACAAGATAACGTTGAAAAATCGGCCCCAGCTTATTCCGCCTTAGAGAAAACCGCGTTGACATTTTTTCCAAATGCTTTGCAATATCTCCTTAACGAAAAGAGCTGGAAGGCTGAAAATGCAGATTTAGACTTGTAGGCATTGTGTGAACAAGATAACGTTGAAAAATCGGCCCCAGCTTATTCCGCCTTAGAGAAAACCGCGTTGACATTTTTTCCAAATGCTTTGCAATATCTCCTTAACGAAAAGAGCTGGAAGGCTAAAAATGCAGATTTAGACTTGTAGGCATTGTGTGAACAAGATAACGTTGAAAAATCGGCCCCAGCTTATTCCGCCTTAGAGAAAACCGCGTTGACATTTTTTCCAAATGCCTTGCAATATCTCCTTAACGAAAAGAGCTGGAAGGCTGAAAATGCAGATTTAGACTTGTAGGCATTGTGTGAACAAGATAGCGTTGAAAAATCGGCCCCAGCTTATTCCGCCTTAGAGAAAACCGCGTTGACATTTTTTCCAAATGCCTTGCAATATCTCCTTAACGAAAAGAGCTGGAAGGCTGAAAATGCAGATTTAGACTTGTAGGCATTGTGTGAACAAGATAGCGTTGAAAAATCGGCCCCAGCTCATTCCGCCTTAGAGAAAACCGCGTTGACATTTTTTCCAAATGCTTTGCAATATCTCCTTAACGAAAAGAGCTAGAAGGCTGAAAATGCAGATTTAGACTTGTAGGCATTGTGTGAACAAGATAACGTTGAAAAATCGGCCCCAGCTCATTCCGCCTTAGAGAAAACCGCGTTGACATTTTTTCCAAATGCTTTGCAATATCTCCTTAACGAAAAGAGCTGGAAGGCTGAAAATGCAGATTTAGACTTGTAGGCATTGTGTGAACAAGATAACGTTGAAAAATCGGCCCCAGCTTATTCCGCCTTAGAGAAAACCGCGTTGACATTTTTTCCAAATGCTTTGCAATATCTCCTTAACGAAAAGAGCTGGAAGGCTGAAAATGCAGATTTAGACTTGTAGGCATTGTGTGAACAAGATAACGTTGAAAAATCGGCCCCAGCTTATTCCGCCTTAGAGAAAACCGCGTTGACATTTTTTCCAAATGCCTTGCAATATCTCCTTAACGAAAAAAGCTGGAAGGCTGAAAATGCAGATTTAGACTTGTAGGCATTGTGTGAACAAGATAACGTTGAAAAATCGGCCCCAGCTTATTCCGCCTTAGAGAAAACCGCGTTGACATTTTTTCCAAATGCTTTGCAATATCTCCTTAAAGAAAAGAGCTAGAAGGCTGAAAATGCAGATTTAGACTTGTAGGCATTGTGTGAACAAGATAGCGTTGAAAAATCGGCCCCAGCTTATTCCGCCTTAGAGAAAACCGCGTTGACATTTTTTCCAAATGCCTTGCAATATCTCCTTAACGAAAAGAGCTAGAAGGCTGAAAATGCAGATTTAGACTTGTAGGCATTGTGTGAACAAGATAACGTTGAAAAATCGGCCCCAGCTCATTCCGCCTTAGAGAAAACCGCGTTGACATTTTTTCCAAATGCTTTGCAATATCTCCTTAACGAAAAGAGCTGGAAGGCTGAAAATGCAGATTTAGACTTGTAGGCATTGTGTGAACAAGATAACGTTGAAAAATCGGCCCCAGCTTATTCCGCCTTAGAGAAAACCGCGTTGACATTTTTTCCAAATGCCATGCAATATCTCCTTAACGAAAAGAGCTGGAAGGCTTAAAATGCAGATTTAGACTTGTAGGCATTGTGTGAACAAGATAACGTTGAAAAATCGGCCCCAGCTTATTCCGCCTTAGAGAAAACCGCGTTGACATTTTTTCCAAATGCTTTGCAATATCTCCTTAACGAAAAGCGCTAGAAGGCTGAAAATGCAGATTTAGACTTGTAGGCATTGTGTGAACAAGATAACGTTGAAAAAACGGCCCCAGCTTATTCCGCCTTAGAGAAAACCGCGTTGACATTTTTTCCAAATGCTTTGCAATATCTCCTTAACGAAAAGAGCTAGAAGGCTGAAAATGCAGATTTAGACTTGTAGGCATTGTGTGAACAAGATAGCGTTGAAAAATCGGCCCCAGCTTATTCCGCCTTAGAGAAAACCGCGTTGACATTTTTTCCAAATGCCTTGCAATATCTCCTTAACGAAAAGAGCTGGAAGGCTGAAAATGCAGATTTAGACTTGTAGGCATTGTGTGAACAAGATAGCGTTGAAAAATCGGCCCCAGCTCATTCCGCCTTAGAGAAAACCGCGTTGACATTTTTTCCAAATGCTTTGCAATATCTCCTTAACGAAAAGAGCTAGAAGGCTGAAAATGCAGATTTAGACTTGTAGGCATTGTGTGAACAAGATAACGTTGAAAAATCGGCCCCAGCTTATTCCGCCTTAGAGAAAACCGCGTTGACATTTTTTCCAAATGCTTTGCAATATCTCCTTAACGAAAAGCGCTAGAAGGCTGAAAATGCAGATTTAGACTTGTAGGCATTGTGTGAACAAGATAACGTTGAAAAATCGGCCCCAGCTTATTCCGCCTTAGAGAAAACCGCGTTGACATTTTTTCCAAATGCTTTGCAATATCTCCTTAACGAAAAGAGCTAGAAGGCTGAAAATGCAGATTTAGACTTGTAGGCATTGTGTGAACAAGATAGCGTTGAAAAATCGGCCCCAGCTTATTCCGCCTTAGAGAAAACCGCGTTGACATTTTTTCCAAATGCCTTGCAATATCTCCTTAACGAAAAGAGCTAGAAGGCTGAAAATGCAGATTTAGACTTGTAGGCATTGTGTGAACAAGATAACGTTGAAAAATCGGCCCCAGCTCATTCCGCCTTAGAGAAAACCGCGTTGACATTTTTTCCAAATGCTTTGCAATATCTCCTTAACGAAAAGAGCTGGAAGGCTGAAAATGCAGATTTAGACTTGTAGGCATTGTGTGAACAAGATAACGTTGAAAAATCGGCCCCAGCTTATTCCGCCTTAGAGAAAACCGCGTTGACATTTTTTCCAAATGCCTTGCAATATCTCCTTAACGAAAAGAGCTGGAAGGCTGAAAATGCAGATTTAGACTTGTAGGCATTGTGTGAACAAGATAGCGTTGAAAAATCGGCCCCAGCTTATTCCGCCTTAGAGAAAACCGCGTTGACATTTTTTCCAAATGCCTTGCAATATCTCCTTAACGAAAAGAGCTGGAAGGCTGAAAATGCAGATTTAGACTTGTAGGCATTGTGTGAACAAGATAGCGTTGAAAAATCGGCCCCAGCTCATTCCGCCTTAGAGAAAACCGCGTTGACATTTTTTCCAAATGCTTTGCAATATCTCCTTAACGAAAAGAGCTAGAAGGCTGAAAATGCAGATTTAGACTTGTAGGCATTGTGTGAACAAGATAACGTTGAAAAATCGGCCCCAGCTTATTCCGCCTTAGAGAAAACCGCGTTGACATTTTTTCCAAATGCTTTGCAATATCTCCTTAACGAAAGAGCTGGAAGGCTGAAAATGCAGATTTAGACTTGTAGGCATTGTGTGAACAAGATAACGTTGAAAAATCGGCCCCAGCTTATTCCGCCTTAGAGAAAACCGCGTTGACATTTTTTCCAAATGCTTTGCAATATCTCCTTAAAGAAAAGAGCTAGAAGGCTGAAAATGCAGATTTAGACTTGTAGGCATTGTGTGAACAAGATAGCGTTGAAAAATCGGCCCCAGCTTATTCCGCCTTAGAGAAAACCGCGTTGACATTTTTTCCAAATGCCTTGCAATATCTCCTTAACGAAAAGAGCTAGAAGGCTGAAAATGCAGATTTAGACTTGTAGGCATTGTTTGAACAAGATAACGTTGAAAAATCGGCCCCAGCTCATTCCGCCTTAGAGAAAACCGCGTTGACATTTTTTCCAAATGCTTTGCAATATCTCCTTAACGAAGAGAGCTGGAAGGCTGAAAATGCAGATTTAGACTTGTAGGCATTGTGTGAACAAGATAACGTTGAAAAATCGGCCCCAGCTTATTCCGCCTTAGAGAAAACCGCGTTGACATTTTTTCCAAATGCTTTGCAATATCTCCTTAACGAAAAGAGCTGGAAGGCTGAAAATGCAGATTTAGACTTGTAGGCATTGTGTGAACAAGATAACGTTGAAAAATCGGCCCCAGCTTATTCCGCCTTAGAGAAAACCGCGTTGACATTTTTTCCAAATGCTTTGCAATATCTCCTTAACGAAAAGAGCTAGAAGGCTGAAAATGCAGATTTAGACTTGTAGGCATTGTGTGAACAAGATAACGTTGAAAAATCGGCCCCAGCTTATTCCGCCTTAGAGAAAACCGCGTTGACATTTTTTCCAAATGCTTTGCAATATCTCCTTAACGAAAAGAGCTAGAAGGCTGAAAATGCAGATTTAGACTTGTAGGCATTGTGTGAACAAGATAACGTTGAAAAATCGGCCCCAGCTCATTCCGCCTTAGAGAAAACCGCGTTGACATTTTTTCCAAATGCTTTGCAATATCTCCTTAACGAAAAGAGCTGGAAGGCTGAAAATGCAGATTTAGACTTGTAGGCATTGTGTGAACAAGATAACGTTGAAAAATCGGCCCCAGCTTATTCCGCCTTAGAGAAAACCGCGTTGACATTTTTTCCAAATGCTTTGCAATATCTCCTTAACGAAAAGAGCTAGAAGGCTGAAAATGCAGATTTAGACTTGTAGGCATTGTGTGAACAAGATAACGTTGAAAAATCGGCCCCAGCTTATTCCGCCTTAGAGAAAACCGCGTTGACATTTTTTCCAAATGCTTTGCAATATCTCAACGAAAAGAGCTAGAAGGCTGAAAATGCAGATTTAGACTTGTAGGCATTGTGTGAACAAGATAACGTTGAAAAATCGGCCCCAGCTTATTCCGCCTTAGAGAAAACCGCGTTGACATTTTTTCCAAATGCCTTGCAATATCTCCTTAACGAAAAGAGCTGGAAGGCTGAAAATGCAGATTTAGACTTGTAGGCATTGTGTGAACAAGATAGCGTTGAAAAATCGGCCCCAGCTTATTCCGCCTTAGAGAAAACCGCGTTGACATTTTTTCCAAATGCTTTGCAATATCTCCTTAAAGAAAAGAGCTAGAAGGCTGAAAATGCAGATTTAGACTTGTAGGCATTGTGTGAACAAGATAGCGTTGAAAAATCGGCCCCAGCTTATTCCGCCTTAGAGAAAACCGCGTTGACATTTTTTCCAAATGCCTTGCAATATCTCCTTAACGAAAAGAGCTAGAAGGCTGAAAATGCAGATTTAGACTTGTAGGCATTGTTTGAACAAGATAACGTTGAAAAATCGGCCCCAGCTCATTCCGCCTTAGAGAAAACCGCGTTGACATTTTTTCCAAATGCTTTGCAATATCTCCTTAACGAAGAGAGCTGGAAGGCTGAAAATGCAGATTTAGACTTGTAGGCATTGTGTGAACAAGATAACGTTGAAAAATCGGCCCCAGCTTATTCCGCCTTAGAGAAAACCGCGTTGACATTTTTTCCAAATGCTTTGCAATATCTCCTTAACGAAAAGAGCTGGAAGGCTGAAAATGCAGATTTAGACTTGTAGGCATTGTGTGAACAAGATAACGTTGAAAAATCGGCCCCAGCTTATTCCGCCTTAGAGAAAACCGCGTTGACATTTTTTCCAAATGCTTTGCAATATCTCCTTAACGAAAAGAGCTAGAAGGCTGAAAATGCAGATTTAGACTTGTAGGCATTGTGTGAACAAGATAACGTTGAAAAATCGGCCCCAGCTTATTCCGCCTTAGAGAAAACCGCGTTGACATTTTTTCCAAATGCTTTGCAATATCTCCTTAACGAAAAGAGCTAGAAGGCTGAAAATGCAGATTTAGACTTGTAGGCATTGTGTGAACAAGATAACGTTGAAAAATCGGCCCCAGCTCATTCCGCCTTAGAGAAAACCGCGTTGACATTTTTTCCAAATGCTTTGCAATATCTCCTTAACGAAAAGAGCTGGAAGGCTGAAAATGCAGATTTAGACTTGTAGGCATTGTGTGAACAAGATAACGTTGAAAAATCGGCCCCAGCTTATTCCGCCTTAGAGAAAACCGCGTTGACATTTTTTCCAAATGCTTTGCAATATCTCCTTAACGAAAAGAGCTAGAAGGCTGAAAATGCAGATTTAGACTTGTAGGCATTGTGTGAACAAGATAGCGTTGAAAAATCGGCCCCAGCTTATTCCGCCTTAGAGAAAACCGCGTTGACATTTTTTCCAAATGCCTTGCAATATCTCCTTAACGAAAAGAGCTAGAAGGCTGAAAATGCAGATTTAGACTTGTAGGCATTGTGTGAACAAGATAACGTTGAAAAATCGGCCCCAGCTCATTCCGCCTTAGAGAAAACCGCGTTGACATTTTTTCCAAATGCTTTGCAATATCTCCTTAACGAAAAGAGCTGGAAGGCTGAAAATGCAGATTTAGACTTGTAGGCATTGTGTGAACAAGATAACGTTGAAAAATCGGCCCCAGCTTATTCCGCCTTAGAGAAAACCGCGTTGACATTTTTTCCAAATGCCTTGCAATATCTCCTTAACGAAAAGAGCTGGAAGGCTGAAAATGCAGATTTAGACTTGTAGGCATTGTGTGAACAAGATAGCGTTGAAAAATCGGCCCCAGCTTATTCCGCCTTAGAGAAAACCGCGTTGACATTTTTTCCAAATGCCTTGCAATATCTCCTTAACGAAAAGAGCTGGAAGGCTGAAAATGCAGATTTAGACTTGTAGGCATTGTGTGAACAAGATAGCGTTGAAAAATCGGCCCCAGCTCATTCCGCCTTAGAGAAAACCGCGTTGACATTTTTTCCAAATGCTTTGCAATATCTCCTTAACGAAAAGAGCTAGAAGGCTGAAAATGCAGATTTAGACTTGTAGGCATTGTGTGAACAAGATAACGTTGAAAAATCGGCCCCAGCTTATTCCGCCTTAGAGAAAACCGCGTTGACATTTTTTCCAAATGCTTTGCAATATCTCCTTAACGAAAGAGCTGGAAGGCTGAAAATGCAGATTTAGACTTGTAGGCATTGTGTGAACAAGATAACGTTGAAAAATCGGCCCCAGCTTATTCCGCCTTAGAGAAAACCGCGTTGACATTTTTTCCAAATGCTTTGCAATATCTCCTTAAAGAAAAGAGCTAGAAGGCTGAAAATGCAGATTTAGACTTGTAGGCATTGTGTGAACAAGATAGCGTTGAAAAATCGGCCCCAGCTTATTCCGCCTTAGAGAAAACCGCGTTGACATTTTTTCCAAATGCCTTGCAATATCTCCTTAACGAAAAGAGCTAGAAGGCTGAAAATGCAGATTTAGACTTGTAGGCATTGTTTGAACAAGATAACGTTGAAAAATCGGCCCCAGCTCATTCCGCCTTAGAGAAAACCGCGTTGACATTTTTTCCAAATGCTTTGCAATATCTCCTTAACGAAGAGAGCTGGAAGGCTGAAAATGCAGATTTAGACTTGTAGGCATTGTGTGAACAAGATAACGTTGAAAAATCGGCCCCAGCTTATTCCGCCTTAGAGAAAACCGCGTTGACATTTTTTCCAAATGCTTTGCAATATCTCCTTAACGAAAAGAGCTGGAAGGCTGAAAATGCAGATTTAGACTTGTAGGCATTGTGTGAACAAGATAACGTTGAAAAATCGGCCCCAGCTTATTCCGCCTTAGAGAAAACCGCGTTGACATTTTTTCCAAATGCCTTGCAATATCTCCTTAACGAAAAGAGCTGGAAGGCTGAAAATGCAGATTTAGACTTGTAGGCATTGTGTGAACAAGATAGCGTTGAAAAATCGGCCCCAGCTTATTCCGCCTTAGAGAAAACCGCGTTGACATTTTTTCCAAATGCCTTGCAATATCTCCTTAACGAAAAGAGCTGGAAGGCTGAAAATGCAGATTTAGACTTGTAGGCATTGTGTGAACAAGATAGCGTTGAAAAATCGGCCCCAGCTCATTCCGCCTTAGAGAAAACCGCGTTGACATTTTTTCCAAATGCTTTGCAATATCTCCTTAACGAAAAGAGCTAGAAGGCTGAAAATGCAGATTTAGACTTGTAGGCATTGTGTGAACAAGATAACGTTGAAAAATCGGCCCCAGCTTATTCCGCCTTAGAGAAAACCGCGTTGACATTTTTTCCAAATGCTTTGCAATATCTCCTTAACGAAAGAGCTGGAAGGCTGAAAATGCAGATTTAGACTTGTAGGCATTGTGTGAACAAGATAACGTTGAAAAATCGGCCCCAGCTTATTCCGCCTTAGAGAAAACCGCGTTGACATTTTTTCCAAATGCTTTGCAATATCTCCTTAAAGAAAAGAGCTAGAAGGCTGAAAATGCAGATTTAGACTTGTAGGCATTGTGTGAACAAGATAGCGTTGAAAAATCGGCCCCAGCTTATTCCGCCTTAGAGAAAACCGCGTTGACATTTTTTCCAAATGCCTTGCAATATCTCCTTAACGAAAAGAGCTAGAAGGCTGAAAATGCAGATTTAGACTTGTAGGCATTGTTTGAACAAGATAACGTTGAAAAATCGGCCCCAGCTCATTCCGCCTTAGAGAAAACCGCGTTGACATTTTTTCCAAATGCTTTGCAATATCTCCTTAACGAAGAGAGCTGGAAGGCTGAAAATGCAGATTTAGACTTGTAGGCATTGTGTGAACAAGATAACGTTGAAAAATCGGCCCCAGCTTATTCCGCCTTAGAGAAAACCGCGTTGACATTTTTTCCAAATGCTTTGCAATATCTCCTTAACGAAAAGAGCTGGAAGGCTGAAAATGCAGATTTAGACTTGTAGGCATTGTGTGAACAAGATAACGTTGAAAAATCGGCCCCAGCTTATTCCGCCTTAGAGAAAACCGCGTTGACATTTTTTCCAAATGCTTTGCAATATCTCCTTAACGAAAAGAGCTAGAAGGCTGAAAATGCAGATTTAGACTTGTAGGCATTGTGTGAACAAGATAACGTTGAAAAATCGGCCCCAGCTTATTCCGCCTTAGAGAAAACCGCGTTGACATTTTTTCCAAATGCTTTGCAATATCTCCTTAACGAAAAGAGCTAGAAGGCTGAAAATGCAGATTTAGACTTGTAGGCATTGTGTGAACAAGATAACGTTGAAAAATCGGCCCCAGCTCATTCCGCCTTAGAGAAAACCGCGTTGACATTTTTTCCAAATGCTTTGCAATATCTCCTTAACGAAAAGAGCTGGAAGGCTGAAAATGCAGATTTAGACTTGTAGGCATTGTGTGAACAAGATAACGTTGAAAAATCGGCCCCAGCTTATTCCGCCTTAGAGAAAACCGCGTTGACATTTTTTCCAAATGCTTTGCAATATCTCCTTAACGAAAAGAGCTAGAAGGCTGAAAATGCAGATTTAGACTTGTAGGCATTGTGTGAACAAGATAACGTTGAAAAATCGGCCCCAGCTTATTCCGCCTTAGAGAAAACCGCGTTGACATTTTTTCCAAATGCTTTGCAATATCTCAACGAAAAGAGCTAGAAGGCTGAAAATGCAGATTTAGACTTGTAGGCATTGTGTGAACAAGATAACGTTGAAAAATCGGCCCCAGCTTATTCCGCCTTAGAGAAAACCGCGTTGACATTTTTTCCAAATGCCTTGCAATATCTCCTTAACGAAAAGAGCTGGAAGGCTGAAAATGCAGATTTAGACTTGTAGGCATTGTGTGAACAAGATAGCGTTGAAAAATCGGCCCCAGCTCATTCCGCCTTAGAGAAAACCGCGTTGACATTTTTTCCAAATGCCTTGCAATATCTCCTTAACGAAAAAAGCTAGAAGGCTGAAAATGCAGATTTAGACTTGTAGGCATTGTGTGAACAAGATAACGTTGAAAAATCGGCCCCAGCTCATTCCGCCTTAGAGAAAACCGCGTTGACATTTTTTCCAAATGCTTTGCAATATCTCCTTAACGAAAAGAGCTGGAAGGCTGAAAATGCAGATTTAGACTTGTAGGCATTGTGTGAACAAGATAACGTTGAAAAATCGGCCCCAGCTTATTCCGCCTTAGAGAAAACCGCGTTGACATTTTTTCCAAATGCCTTGCAATATCTCCTTAACGAAAAGAGCTGGAAGGCTGAAAATGCAGATTTAGACTTGTAGGCATTGTGTGAACAAGATAGCGTTGAAAAATCGGCCCCAGCTCATTCCGCCTTAGAGAAAACCGCGTTGACATTTTTTCCAAATGCTTTGCAATATCTCCTTAACGAAAAGAGCTAGAAGGCTGAAAATGCAGATTTAGACTTGTAGGCATTGTGTGAACAAGATAACGTTGAAAAATCGGCCCCAGCTTATTCCGCCTTAGAGAAAACCGCGTTGACATTTTTTCCAAATGCTTTGCAATATCTCCTTAACGAAAAGAGCTGGAAGGCTGAAAATGCAGATTTAGACTTGTAGGCATTGTGTGAACAAGATAACGTTGAAAAATCGGCCCCAGCTTATTCCGCCTTAGAGAAAACCGCGTTGACATTTTTTCCAAATGCTTTGCAATATCTCCTTAACGAAAAGAGCTGGAAGGCTAAAAATGCAGATTTAGACTTGTAGGCATTGTGTGAACAAGATAACGTAAAAAAATCTGCCCCAGCTTATTCCGCCTTAGAGAAAACCGCGTTGACATTTTTTCCAAATGCCATGCAATATCTCCTTAACGAAAAGAGCTGGAAGGCTTAAAATGCAGATTTAGACTTGTAGGCATTGTGTGAACAAGATAACGTTGAAAAATCGGCCCCAGCTTATTCCGCCTTAGAGAAAACCGCGTTGACATTTTTTCCAAATGCTTTGCAATATCTCCTTAACGAAAAGCGCTAGAAGGCTGAAAATGCAGATTTAGACTTGTAGGCATTGTGTGAACAAGATAACGTTGAAAAATCGGCCCCAGCTTATTCCGCCTTAGAGAAAACCGCGTTGACATTTTTTCCAAATGCTTTGCAATATCTCCTTAACGAAAAGAGCTAGAAGGCTGAAAATGCAGATTTAGACTTGTAGGCATTGTGTGAACAAGATAGCGTTGAAAAATCGGCCCCAGCTTATTCCGCCTTAGAGAAAACCGCGTTGACATTTTTTCCAAATGCCTTGCAATATCTCCTTAACGAAAAGAGCTACAAGGCTGAAAATGCAGATTTAGACTTGTAGGCATTGTGTGAACAAGATAGCGTTGAAAAATCGGCCCCAGCTTATTCCGCCTTAGAGAAAACCGCGTTGACATTTTTTCCAAATGCTTTGCAATATCTCCTTAACGAAAAGAGCTGGAAGGCTGAAAATGCAGATTTAGACTTGTAGGCATTGTGTGAACAAGATAACGTTGAAAAATCGGCCCCAGCTTATTCCGCCTTAGAGAAAACCGCGTTGACATTTTTTCCAAATGCCTTGCAATATCTCCTTAACGAAAAGAGCTGGAAGGCTGAAAATGCAGATTTAGACTTCTAGGCATTGTGTGAACAAGATAGCGTTGAAAAATCGGCCCCAGCTCATTCCGCCTTAGAGAAAACCGCGTTGACATTTTTTCCAAATGCTTTGCAATATCTCCTTAACGAAAAGAGCTAGAAGGCTGAAAATGCAGATTTAGACTTGTAGGCATTGTGTGAACAAGATAACGTTGAAAAATCGGCCCCAGCTTATTCCGCCTTAGAGAAAACCGCGTTGACATTTTTTCCAAATGCTTTGCAATATCTCCTTAACGAAAAGAGCTGGAAGGCTGAAAATGCAGATTTAGACTTGTAGGCATTGTGTGAACAAGATAACGTTGAAAAATCGGCCCCAGCTTATTCCGCCTTAGAGAAAACCGCGTTGACATTTTTTCCAAATGCTTTGCAATATCTCCTTAACGAAAAGAGCTGGAAGGCTAAAAATGCAGATTTAGACTTGTAGGCATTGTGTGAACAAGATAACGTTGAAAAATCGGCCCCAGCTTATTCCGCCTTAGAGAAAACCGCGTTGACATTTTTTCCAAATGCTTTGCAATATCTCCTTAACGAAAAGAGCTAGAAGGCTGAAAATGCAGATTTAGACTTGTAGGCATTGTGTGAACAAGATAACGTTGAAAAATCGGCCCCAGCTTATTCCGCCTTAGAGAAAACCGCGTTGACATTTTTTCCAAATGCTTTGCAATATCTCCTTAACGAAAAGAGCTGGAAGGCTGAAAATGCAGATTTAGACTTGTAGGCATTGTGTGAACAAGATAACGTTGAAAAATCGGCCCCAGCTTATTCCGCCTTAGAGAAAACCGCGTTGAAATTTTTTCCAAATGCTTTGCAATATCTCCTTAACGAAAAGAGCTAGAAGGCTGAAAATGCAGATTTAGACTGGTAGGCATTGTGTGAACAAGATAGCGTTGAAAAATCGGCCCCAGCTTATTCCGCCTTAGAGAAAACCGCGTTGACATTTTTTCCAAATGCCTTGCAATATCTCCTTAACGAAAAGAGCTAGAAGGCTGTAAATGCAGATTTAGACTTGTAGGCATTGTGTGAACAAGATAACGTTGAAAAATCGGCCCCAGCTCATTCCGCCTTAGAGAAAACCGCGTTGACATTTTTTCCAAATGCTTTGCAATATCTCCTTAACGAAAAGAGCTGGAAGGCTGAAATTGCAGATTTAGACTTGTAGGCATTGTGTGAACAAGATAACGTTGAAAAATCGGCCCCAGCTTATTCCGCCTTAGAGAAAACCGCGTTGACATTTTTTCCAAATGCCTTGCAATATCTCCTTAACGAAAAGAGCTGGAAGGCTGAAAATGCAGATTTAGACTTGTAGGCATTGTGTGAACAAGATAGCGTTGAAAAATCGGCCCCAGCTCATTCCGCCTTAGAGAAAACCGCGTTGACATTTTTTCCAAATGCTTTGCAATATCTCCTTAACGAAAAGAGCTAGAAGGCTGAAAATGCAGATTTAGACTTGTAGGCATTGTGTGAACAAGATAACGTTGAAAAATCGGCCCCAGCTTATTCCGCCTTAGAGAAAACCGCGTTGACATTTTTTCCAAATGCTTTGCAATATCTCCTTAACGAAAAGAGCTGGAAGGCTGAAAATGCAGATTTAGACTTGTAGGCATTGTGTGAACAAGATAACGTTGAAAAATCGGCCCCAGCTTATTCCGCCTTAGAGAAAACCGCGTTGACATTTTTTCCAAATGCTTTGCAATATCTCCTTAACGAAAAGAGCTGGAAGGCTAAAAATGCAGATTTAGACTTGTAGGCATTGTGTGAACAAGATAACGTTGAAAAATCGGCCCCAGCTTATTCCGCCTTAGAGAAAACCGCGTTGACATTTTTTCCAAATGCCTTGCAATATCTCCTTAACGAAAAGAGCTGGAAGGCTGAAAATGCAGATTTAGACTTGTAGGCATTGTGTGAACAAGATAGCGTTGAAAAATCGGCCCCAGCTTATTCCGCCTTAGAGAAAACCGCGTTGACATTTTTTCCAAATGCCTTGCAATATCTCCTTAACGAAAAGAGCTGGAAGGCTGAAAATGCAGATTTAGACTTGTAGGCATTGTGTGAACAAGATAGCGTTGAAAAATCGGCCCCAGCTCATTCCGCCTTAGAGAAAACCGCGTTGACATTTTTTCCAAATGCTTTGCAATATCTCCTTAACGAAAAGAGCTAGAAGGCTGAAAATGCAGATTTAGACTTGTAGGCATTGTGTGAACAAGATAACGTTGAAAAATCGGCCCCAGCTCATTCCGCCTTAGAGAAAACCGCGTTGACATTTTTTCCAAATGCTTTGCAATATCTCCTTAACGAAAAGAGCTGGAAGGCTGAAAATGCAGATTTAGACTTGTAGGCATTGTGTGAACAAGATAACGTTGAAAAATCGGCCCCAGCTTATTCCGCCTTAGAGAAAACCGCGTTGACATTTTTTCCAAATGCTTTGCAATATCTCCTTAACGAAAAGAGCTGGAAGGCTGAAAATGCAGATTTAGACTTGTAGGCATTGTGTGAACAAGATAACGTTGAAAAATCGGCCCCAGCTTATTCCGCCTTAGAGAAAACCGCGTTGACATTTTTTCCAAATGCCTTGCAATATCTCCTTAACGAAAAAAGCTGGAAGGCTGAAAATGCAGATTTAGACTTGTAGGCATTGTGTGAACAAGATAACGTTGAAAAATCGGCCCCAGCTTATTCCGCCTTAGAGAAAACCGCGTTGACATTTTTTCCAAATGCTTTGCAATATCTCCTTAAAGAAAAGAGCTAGAAGGCTGAAAATGCAGATTTAGACTTGTAGGCATTGTGTGAACAAGATAGCGTTGAAAAATCGGCCCCAGCTTATTCCGCCTTAGAGAAAACCGCGTTGACATTTTTTCCAAATGCCTTGCAATATCTCCTTAACGAAAAGAGCTAGAAGGCTGAAAATGCAGATTTAGACTTGTAGGCATTGTGTGAACAAGATAACGTTGAAAAATCGGCCCCAGCTCATTCCGCCTTAGAGAAAACCGCGTTGACATTTTTTCCAAATGCTTTGCAATATCTCCTTAACGAAAAGAGCTGGAAGGCTGAAAATGCAGATTTAGACTTGTAGGCATTGTGTGAACAAGATAACGTTGAAAAATCGGCCCCAGCTTATTCCGCCTTAGAGAAAACCGCGTTGACATTTTTTCCAAATGCCATGCAATATCTCCTTAACGAAAAGAGCTGGAAGGCTTAAAATGCAGATTTAGACTTGTAGGCATTGTGTGAACAAGATAACGTTGAAAAATCGGCCCCAGCTTATTCCGCCTTAGAGAAAACCGCGTTGAAATTTTTTCCAAATGCTTTGCAATATCTCCTTAACGAAAAGAGCTAGAAGGCTGAAAATGCAGATTTAGACTGGTAGGCATTGTGTGAACAAGATAGCGTTGAAAAATCGGCCCCAGCTTATTCCGCCTTAGAGAAAACCGCGTTGACATTTTTTCCAAATGCCTTGCAATATCTCCTTAACGAAAAGAGCTAGAAGGCTGTAAATGCAGATTTAGACTTGTAGGCATTGTGTGAACAAGATAACGTTGAAAAATCGGCCCCAGCTCATTCCGCCTTAGAGAAAACCGCGTTGACATTTTTTCCAAATGCTTTGCAATATCTCCTTAACGAAAAGAGCTGGAAGGCTGAAATTGCAGATTTAGACTTGTAGGCATTGTGTGAACAAGATAACGTTGAAAAATCGGCCCCAGCTTATTCCGCCTTAGAGAAAACCGCGTTGACATTTTTTCCAAATGCCTTGCAATATCTCCTTAACGAAAAGAGCTGGAAGGCTGAAAATGCAGATTTAGACTTGTAGGCATTGTGTGAACAAGATAGCGTTGAAAAATCGGCCCCAGCTTATTCCGCCTTAGAGAAAACCGCGTTGACATTTTTTCCAAATGCCTTGCAATATCTCCTTAACGAAAAGAGCTGGAAGGCTGAAAATGCAGATTTAGACTTGTAGGCATTGTGTGAACAAGATAGCGTTGAAAAATCGGCCCCAGCTCATTCCGCCTTAGAGAAAACCGCGTTGACATTTTTTCCAAATGCTTTGCAATATCTCCTTAACGAAAAGAGCTAGAAGGCTGAAAATGCAGATTTAGACTTGTAGGCATTGTGTGAACAAGATAACGTTGAAAAATCGGCCCCAGCTTATTCCGCCTTAGAGAAAACCGCGTTGACATTTTTTCCAAATGCTTTGCAATATCTCCTTAACGAAAAGAGCTGGAAGGCTAAAAATGCAGATTTAGACTTGTAGGCATTGTGTGAACAAGATAACGTTGAAAAATCGGCCCCAGCTTATTCCGCCTTAGAGAAAACCGCGTTGACATTTTTTCCAAATGCCTTGCAATATCTCCTTAACGAAAAGAGCTGGAAGGCTGAAAATGCAGATTTAGACTTGTAGGCATTGTGTGAACAAGATAGCGTTGAAAAATCGGCCCCAGCTTATTCCGCCTTAGAGAAAACCGCGTTGACATTTTTTCCAAATGCCTTGCAATATCTCCTTAACGAAAAGAGCTGGAAGGCTGAAAATGCAGATTTAGACTTGTAGGCATTGTGTGAACAAGATAGCGTTGAAAAATCGGCCCCAGCTCATTCCGCCTTAGAGAAAACCGCGTTGACATTTTTTCCAAATGCTTTGCAATATCTCCTTAACGAAAAGAGCTAGAAGGCTGAAAATGCAGATTTAGACTTGTAGGCATTGTGTGAACAAGATAACGTTGAAAAATCGGCCCCAGCTCATTCCGCCTTAGAGAAAACCGCGTTGACATTTTTTCCAAATGCTTTGCAATATCTCCTTAACGAAAAGAGCTGGAAGGCTGAAAATGCAGATTTAGACTTGTAGGCATTGTGTGAACAAGATAACGTTGAAAAATCGGCCCCAGCTTATTCCGCCTTAGAGAAAACCGCGTTGACATTTTTTCCAAATGCTTTGCAATATCTCCTTAACGAAAAGAGCTGGAAGGCTGAAAATGCAGATTTAGACTTGTAGGCATTGTGTGAACAAGATAACGTTGAAAAATCGGCCCCAGCTTATTCCGCCTTAGAGAAAACCGCGTTGACATTTTTTCCAAATGCCTTGCAATATCTCCTTAACGAAAAAAGCTGGAAGGCTGAAAATGCAGATTTAGACTTGTAGGCATTGTGTGAACAAGATAACGTTGAAAAATCGGCCCCAGCTTATTCCGCCTTAGAGAAAACCGCGTTGACATTTTTTCCAAATGCTTTGCAATATCTCCTTAAAGAAAAGAGCTAGAAGGCTGAAAATGCAGATTTAGACTTGTAGGCATTGTGTGAACAAGATAGCGTTGAAAAATCGGCCCCAGCTTATTCCGCCTTAGAGAAAACCGCGTTGACATTTTTTCCAAATGCCTTGCAATATCTCCTTAACGAAAAGAGCTAGAAGGCTGAAAATGCAGATTTAGACTTGTAGGCATTGTGTGAACAAGATAACGTTGAAAAATCGGCCCCAGCTTATTCCGCCTTAGAGAAAACCGCGTTGAAATTTTTTCCAAATGCTTTGCAATATCTCCTTAACGAAAAGAGCTAGAAGGCTGAAAATGCAGATTTAGACTGGTAGGCATTGTGTGAACAAGATAGCGTTGAAAAATCGGCCCCAGCTTATTCCGCCTTAGAGAAAACCGCGTTGACATTTTTTCCAAATGCCTTGCAATATCTCCTTAACGAAAAGAGCTAGAAGGCTGTAAATGCAGATTTAGACTTGTAGGCATTGTGTGAACAAGATAACGTTGAAAAATCGGCCCCAGCTCATTCCGCCTTAGAGAAAACCGCGTTGACATTTTTTCCAAATGCTTTGCAATATCTCCTTAACGAAAAGAGCTGGAAGGCTGAAATTGCAGATTTAGACTTGTAGGCATTGTGTGAACAAGATAACGTTGAAAAATCGGCCCCAGCTTATTCCGCCTTAGAGAAAACCGCGTTGACATTTTTTCCAAATGCCTTGCAATATCTCCTTAACGAAAAGAGCTGGAAGGCTGAAAATGCAGATTTAGACTTGTAGGCATTGTGTGAACAAGATAGCGTTGAAAAATCGGCCCCAGCTTATTCCGCCTTAGAGAAAACCGCGTTGACATTTTTTCCAAATGCCTTGCAATATCTCCTTAACGAAAAGAGCTGGAAGGCTGAAAATGCAGATTTAGACTTGTAGGCATTGTGTGAACAAGATAGCGTTGAAAAATCGGCCCCAGCTCATTCCGCCTTAGAGAAAACCGCGTTGACATTTTTTCCAAATGCTTTGCAATATCTCCTTAACGAAAAGAGCTAGAAGGCTGAAAATGCAGATTTAGACTTGTAGGCATTGTGTGAACAAGATAACGTTGAAAAATCGGCCCCAGCTCATTCCGCCTTAGAGAAAACCGCGTTGACATTTTTTCCAAATGCTTTGCAATATCTCCTTAACGAAAAGAGCTGGAAGGCTGAAAATGCAGATTTAGACTTGTAGGCATTGTGTGAACAAGATAACGTTGAAAAATCGGCCCCAGCTTATTCCGCCTTAGAGAAAACCGCGTTGACATTTTTTCCAAATGCTTTGCAATATCTCCTTAACGAAAAGAGCTGGAAGGCTGAAAATGCAGATTTAGACTTGTAGGCATTGTGTGAACAAGATAACGTTGAAAAATCGGCCCCAGCTTATTCCGCCTTAGAGAAAACCGCGTTGACATTTTTTCCAAATGCCTTGCAATATCTCCTTAACGAAAAAAGCTGGAAGGCTGAAAATGCAGATTTAGACTTGTAGGCATTGTGTGAACAAGATAACGTTGAAAAATCGGCCCCAGCTTATTCCGCCTTAGAGAAAACCGCGTTGACATTTTTTCCAAATGCTTTGCAATATCTCCTTAAAGAAAAGAGCTAGAAGGCTGAAAATGCAGATTTAGACTTGTAGGCATTGTGTGAACAAGATAGCGTTGAAAAATCGGCCCCAGCTTATTCCGCCTTAGAGAAAACCGCGTTGACATTTTTTCCAAATGCCTTGCAATATCTCCTTAACGAAAAGAGCTAGAAGGCTGAAAATGCAGATTTAGACTTGTAGGCATTGTGTGAACAAGATAACGTTGAAAAATCGGCCCCAGCTCATTCCGCCTTAGAGAAAACCGCGTTGACATTTTTTCCAAATGCTTTGCAATATCTCCTTAACGAAAAGAGCTGGAAGGCTGAAAATGCAGATTTAGACTTGTAGGCATTGTGTGAACAAGATAACGTTGAAAAATCGGCCCCAGCTTATTCCGCCTTAGAGAAAACCGCGTTGACATTTTTTCCAAATGCCATGCAATATCTCCTTAACGAAAAGAGCTGGAAGGCTTAAAATGCAGATTTAGACTTGTAGGCATTGTGTGAACAAGATAACGTTGAAAAATCGGCCCCAGCTTATTCCGCCTTAGAGAAAACCGCGTTGACATTTTTTCCAAATGCTTTGCAATATCTCCTTAACGAAAAGCGCTAGAAGGCTGAAAATGCAGATTTAGACTTGTAGGCATTGTGTGAACAAGATAACGTTGAAAAAACGGCCCCAGCTTATTCCGCCTTAGAGAAAACCGCGTTGACATTTTTTCCAAATGCTTTGCAATATCTCCTTAACGAAAAGAGCTAGAAGGCTGAAAATGCAGATTTAGACTTGTAGGCATTGTGTGAACAAGATAGCGTTGAAAAATCGGCCCCAGCTTATTCCGCCTTAGAGAAAACCGCGTTGACATTTTTTCCAAATGCCTTGCAATATCTCCTTAACGAAAAGAGCTGGAAGGCTGAAAATGCAGATTTAGACTTGTAGGCATTGTGTGAACAAGATAGCGTTGAAAAATCGGCCCCAGCTCATTCCGCCTTAGAGAAAACCGCGTTGACATTTTTTCCAAATGCTTTGCAATATCTCCTTAACGAAAAGAGCTAGAAGGCTGAAAATGCAGATTTAGACTTGTAGGCATTGTGTGAACAAGATAACGTTGAAAAATCGGCCCCAGCTTATTCCGCCTTAGAGAAAACCGCGTTGACATTTTTTCCAAATGCTTTGCAATATCTCCTTAACGAAAGAGCTGGAAGGCTGAAAATGCAGATTTAGACTTGTAGGCATTGTGTGAACAAGATAACGTTGAAAAATCGGCCCCAGCTTATTCCGCCTTAGAGAAAACCGCGTTGACATTTTTTCCAAATGCTTTGCAATATCTCCTTAAAGAAAAGAGCTAGAAGGCTGAAAATGCAGATTTAGACTTGTAGGCATTGTGTGAACAAGATAGCGTTGAAAAATCGGCCCCAGCTTATTCCGCCTTAGAGAAAACCGCGTTGACATTTTTTCCAAATGCCTTGCAATATCTCCTTAACGAAAAGAGCTAGAAGGCTGAAAATGCAGATTTAGACTTGTAGGCATTGTTTGAACAAGATAACGTTGAAAAATCGGCCCCAGCTCATTCCGCCTTAGAGAAAACCGCGTTGACATTTTTTCCAAATGCTTTGCAATATCTCCTTAACGAAGAGAGCTGGAAGGCTGAAAATGCAGATTTAGACTTGTAGGCATTGTGTGAACAAGATAACGTTGAAAAATCGGCCCCAGCTTATTCCGCCTTAGAGAAAACCGCGTTGACATTTTTTCCAAATGCTTTGCAATATCTCCTTAACGAAAAGAGCTAGAAGGCTGAAAATGCAGATTTAGACTTGTAGGCATTGTGTGAACAAGATAACGTTGAAAAATCGGCCCCAGCTTATTCCGCCTTAGAGAAAACCGCGTTGACATTTTTTCCAAATGCTTTGCAATATCTCCTTAACGAAAAGAGCTAGAAGGCTGAAAATGCAGATTTAGACTTGTAGGCATTGTGTGAACAAGATAACGTTGAAAAATCGGCCCCAGCTCATTCCGCCTTAGAGAAAACCGCGTTGACATTTTTTCCAAATGCTTTGCAATATCTCCTTAACGAAAAGAGCTGGAAGGCTGAAAATGCAGATTTAGACTTGTAGGCATTGTGTGAACAAGATAGCGTTGAAAAATCGGCCCCAGCTCATTCCGCCTTAGAGAAAACCGCGTTGACATTTTTTCCAAATGCTTTGCAATATCTCCTTAACGAAAAGAGCTAGAAGGCTGAAAATGCAGATTTAGACTTGTAGGCATTGTGTGAACAAGATAACGTTGAAAAATCGGCCCCAGCTCATTCCGCCTTAGAGAAAACCGCGTTGACATTTTTTCCAAATGCTTTGCAATATCTCCTTAACGAAAAGAGCTGGAAGGCTGAAAATGCAGATTTAGACTTGTAGGCATTGTGTGAACAAGATAACGTTGAAAAATCGGCCCCAGCTTATTCCGCCTTAGAGAAAACCGCGTTGACATTTTTTCCAAATGCCTTGCAATATCTCCTTAACGAAAAAAGCTGGAAGGCTGAAAATGCAGATTTAGACTTGTAGGCATTGTGTGAACAAGATAACGTTGAAAAATCGGCCCCAGCTTATTCCGCCTTAGAGAAAACCGCGTTGACATTTTTTCCAAATGCTTTGCAATATCTCCTTAAAGAAAAGAGCTAGAAGGCTGAAAATGCAGATTTAGACTTGTAGGCATTGTGTGAACAAGATAGCGTTGAAAAATCGGCCCCAGCTTATTCCGCCTTAGAGAAAACCGCGTTGACATTTTTTCCAAATGCTTTGCAATATCTCCTTAACGAAAAGAGCTAGAAGGCTGAAAATGCAGATTTAGACTTGTAGGCATTGTGTGAACAAGATAACGTTGAAAAATCGGCCCCAGCTCATTCCGCCTTAGAGAAAACCGCGTTGACATTTTTTCCAAATGCTTTGCAATATCTCCTTAACGAAAAGAGCTGGAAGGCTGAAAATGCAGATTTAGACTTGTAGGCATTGTGTGAACAAGATAGCGTTGAAAAATCGGCCCCAGCTCATTCCGCCTTAGAGAAAACCGCGTTGACATTTTTTCCAAATGCTTTGCAATATCTCCTTAACGAAAAGAGCTAGAAGGCTGAAAATGCAGATTTAGACTTGTAGGCATTGTGTGAACAAGATAACGTTGAAAAATCGGCCCCAGCTCATTCCGCCTTAGAGAAAACCGCGTTGACATTTTTTCCAAATGCTTTGCAATATCTCCTTAACGAAAAGAGCTGGAAGGCTGAAAATGCAGATTTAGACTTGTAGGCATTGTGTGAACAAGATAACGTTGAAAAATCGGCCCCAGCTTATTCCGCCTTAGAGAAAACCGCGTTGACATTTTTTCCAAATGCTTTGCAATATCTCCTTAACGAAAAGAGCTGGAAGGCTGAAAATGCAGATTTAGACTTGTAGGCATTGTGTGAACAAGATAACGTTGAAAAATCGGCCCCAGCTTATTCCGCCTTAGAGAAAACCGCGTTGACATTTTTTCCAAATGCCTTGCAATATCTCCTTAACGAAAAAAGCTGGAAGGCTGAAAATGCAGATTTAGACTTGTAGGCATTGTGTGAACAAGATAACGTTGAAAAATCGGCCCCAGCTTATTCCGCCTTAGAGAAAACCGCGTTGACATTTTTTCCAAATGCTTTGCAATATCTCCTTAAAGAAAAGAGCTAGAAGGCTGAAAATGCAGATTTAGACTTGTAGGCATTGTGTGAACAAGATAGCGTTGAAAAATCGGCCCCAGCTTATTCCGCCTTAGAGAAAACCGCGTTGACATTTTTTCCAAATGCCTTGCAATATCTCCTTAACGAAAAGAGCTAGAAGGCTGAAAATGCAGATTTAGACTTGTAGGCATTGTGTGAACAAGATAACGTTGAAAAATCGGCCCCAGCTTATTCCGCCTTAGAGAAAACCGCGTTGACATTTTTTCCAAATGCTTTGCAATATCTCCTTAACGAAAAGAGCTGGAAGGCTGAAAATGCAGATTTAGACTTGTAGGCATTGTGTGAACAAGATAACGTTGAAAAATCGGCCCCAGCTTATTCCGCCTTAGAGAAAACCGCGTTGACATTTTTTCCAAATGCCATGCAATATCTCCTTAACGAAAAGAGCTGGAAGGCTTAAAATGCAGATTTAGACTTGTAGGCATTGTGTGAACAAGATAACGTTGAAAAATCGGCCCCAGCTTATTCCGCCTTAGAGAAAACCGCGTTGACATTTTTTCCAAATGCTTTGCAATATCTCCTTAAAGAAAAGAGCTAGAAGGCTGAAAATGCAGATTTAGACTTGTAGGCATTGTGTGAACAAGATAGCGTTGAAAAATCGGCCCCAGCTTATTCCGCCTTAGAGAAAACCGCGTTGACATTTTTTCCAAATGCCTTGCAATATCTCCTTAACGAAAAGAGCTAGAAGGCTGAAAATGCAGATTTAGACTTGTAGGCATTGTTTGAACAAGATAACGTTGAAAAATCGGCCCCAGCTCATTCCGCCTTAGAGAAAACCGCGTTGACATTTTTTCCAAATGCTTTGCAATATCTCCTTAACGAAGAGAGCTGGAAGGCTGAAAATGCAGATTTAGACTTGTAGGCATTGTGTGAACAAGATAACGTTGAAAAATCGGCCCCAGCTTATTCCGCCTTAGAGAAAACCGCGTTGACATTTTTTCCAAATGCTTTGCAATATCTCCTTAACGAAAAGAGCTAGAAGGCTGAAAATGCAGATTTAGACTTGTAGGCATTGTGTGAACAAGATAACGTTGAAAAATCGGCCCCAGCTTATTCCGCCTTAGAGAAAACCGCGTTGACATTTTTTCCAAATGCTTTGCAATATCTCCTTAACGAAAAGAGCTAGAAGGCTGAAAATGCAGATTTAGACTTGTAGGCATTGTGTGAACAAGATAACGTTGAAAAATCGGCCCCAGCTCATTCCGCCTTAGAGAAAACCGCGTTGACATTTTTTCCAAATGCTTTGCAATATCTCCTTAACGAAAAGAGCTGGAAGGCTGAAAATGCAGATTTAGACTTGTAGGCATTGTGTGAACAAGATAGCGTTGAAAAATCGGCCCCAGCTCATTCCGCCTTAGAGAAAACCGCGTTGACATTTTTTCCAAATGCTTTGCAATATCTCCTTAACGAAAAGAGCTAGAAGGCTGAAAATGCAGATTTAGACTTGTAGGCATTGTGTGAACAAGATAACGTTGAAAAATCGGCCCCAGCTCATTCCGCCTTAGAGAAAACCGCGTTGACATTTTTTCCAAATGCTTTGCAATATCTCCTTAACGAAAAGAGCTGGAAGGCTGAAAATGCAGATTTAGACTTGTAGGCATTGTGTGAACAAGATAACGTTGAAAAATCGGCCCCAGCTTATTCCGCCTTAGAGAAAACCGCGTTGACATTTTTTCCAAATGCCTTGCAATATCTCCTTAACGAAAAAAGCTGGAAGGCTGAAAATGCAGATTTAGACTTGTAGGCATTGTGTGAACAAGATAACGTTGAAAAATCGGCCCCAGCTTATTCCGCCTTAGAGAAAACCGCGTTGACATTTTTTCCAAATGCTTTGCAATATCTCCTTAAAGAAAAGAGCTAGAAGGCTGAAAATGCAGATTTAGACTTGTAGGCATTGTGTGAACAAGATAGCGTTGAAAAATCGGCCCCAGCTTATTCCGCCTTAGAGAAAACCGCGTTGACATTTTTTCCAAATGCTTTGCAATATCTCCTTAACGAAAAGAGCTAGAAGGCTGAAAATGCAGATTTAGACTTGTAGGCATTGTGTGAACAAGATAACGTTGAAAAATCGGCCCCAGCTCATTCCGCCTTAGAGAAAACCGCGTTGACATTTTTTCCAAATGCTTTGCAATATCTCCTTAACGAAAAGAGCTGGAAGGCTGAAAATGCAGATTTAGACTTGTAGGCATTGTGTGAACAAGATAGCGTTGAAAAATCGGCCCCAGCTCATTCCGCCTTAGAGAAAACCGCGTTGACATTTTTTCCAAATGCTTTGCAATATCTCCTTAACGAAAAGAGCTAGAAGGCTGAAAATGCAGATTTAGACTTGTAGGCATTGTGTGAACAAGATAACGTTGAAAAATCGGCCCCAGCTCATTCCGCCTTAGAGAAAACCGCGTTGACATTTTTTCCAAATGCTTTGCAATATCTCCTTAACGAAAAGAGCTGGAAGGCTGAAAATGCAGATTTAGACTTGTAGGCATTGTGTGAACAAGATAACGTTGAAAAATCGGCCCCAGCTTATTCCGCCTTAGAGAAAACCGCGTTGACATTTTTTCCAAATGCTTTGCAATATCTCCTTAACGAAAAGAGCTGGAAGGCTGAAAATGCAGATTTAGACTTGTAGGCATTGTGTGAACAAGATAACGTTGAAAAATCGGCCCCAGCTTATTCCGCCTTAGAGAAAACCGCGTTGACATTTTTTCCAAATGCCTTGCAATATCTCCTTAACGAAAAAAGCTGGAAGGCTGAAAATGCAGATTTAGACTTGTAGGCATTGTGTGAACAAGATAACGTTGAAAAATCGGCCCCAGCTTATTCCGCCTTAGAGAAAACCGCGTTGACATTTTTTCCAAATGCTTTGCAATATCTCCTTAAAGAAAAGAGCTAGAAGGCTGAAAATGCAGATTTAGACTTGTAGGCATTGTGTGAACAAGATAGCGTTGAAAAATCGGCCCCAGCTTATTCCGCCTTAGAGAAAACCGCGTTGACATTTTTTCCAAATGCCTTGCAATATCTCCTTAACGAAAAGAGCTAGAAGGCTGAAAATGCAGATTTAGACTTGTAGGCATTGTGTGAACAAGATAACGTTGAAAAATCGGCCCCAGCTTATTCCGCCTTAGAGAAAACCGCGTTGACATTTTTTCCAAATGCTTTGCAATATCTCCTTAACGAAAAGAGCTGGAAGGCTGAAAATGCAGATTTAGACTTGTAGGCATTGTGTGAACAAGATAACGTTGAAAAATCGGCCCCAGCTTATTCCGCCTTAGAGAAAACCGCGTTGACATTTTTTCCAAATGCCATGCAATATCTCCTTAACGAAAAGAGCTGGAAGGCTTAAAATGCAGATTTAGACTTGTAGGCATTGTGTGAACAAGATAACGTTGAAAAATCGGCCCCAGCTTATTCCGCCTTAGAGAAAACCGCGTTGACATTTTTTCCAAATGCTTTGCAATATCTCCTTAACGAAAAGCGCTAGAAGGCTGAAAATGCAGATTTAGACTTGTAGGCATTGTGTGAACAAGATAACGTTGAAAAATCGGCCCCAGCTTATTCCGCCTTAGAGAAAACCGCGTTGACATTTTTTCCAAATGCTTTGCAATATCTCCTTAACGAAAAGAGCTAGAAGGCTGAAAATGCAGATTTAGACTTGTAGGCATTGTGTGAACAAGATAGCGTTGAAAAATCGGCCCCAGCTTATTCCGCCTTAGAGAAAACCGCGTTGACATTTTTTCCAAATGCCTTGCAATATCTCCTTAACGAAAAGAGCTAGAAGGCTGAAAATGCAGATTTAGACTTGTAGGCATTGTGTGAACAAGATAACGTTGAAAAATCGGCCCCAGCTCATTCCGCCTTAGAGAAAACCGCGTTGACATTTTTTCCAAATGCTTTGCAATATCTCCTTAACGAAAAGAGCTGGAAGGCTGAAAATGCAGATTTAGACTTGTAGGCATTGTGTGAACAAGATAACGTTGAAAAATCGGCCCCAGCTTATTCCGCCTTAGAGAAAACCGCGTTGACATTTTTTCCAAATGCCATGCAATATCTCCTTAACGAAAAGAGCTGGAAGGCTTAAAATGCAGATTTAGACTTGTAGGCATTGTGTGAACAAGATAACGTTGAAAAATCGGCCCCAGCTTATTCCGCCTTAGAGAAAACCGCGTTGACATTTTTTCCAAATGCCATGCAATATCTCCTTAACGAAAAGAGCTGGAAGGCTTAAAATGCAGATTTAGACTTGTAGGCATTGTGTGAACAAGATAACGTTGAAAAATCGGCCCCAGCTTATTCCGCCTTAGAGAAAACCGCGTTGAAATTTTTTCCAAATGCTTTGCAATATCTCCTTAACGAAAAGAGCTAGAAGGCTGAAAATGCAGATTTAGACTGGTAGGCATTGTGTGAACAAGATAGCGTTGAAAAATCGGCCCCAGCTTATTCCGCCTTAGAGAAAACCGCGTTGACATTTTTTCCAAATGCCTTGCAATATCTCCTTAACGAAAAGAGCTGGAAGGCTGAAAATGCAGATTTAGACTTGTAGGCATTGTGTGAACAAGATAGCGTTGAAAAATCGGCCCCAGCTCATTCCGCCTTAGAGAAAACCGCGTTGACATTTTTTCCAAATGCTTTGCAATATCTCCTTAACGAAAAGAGCTGGAAGGCTGAAAATGCAGATTTAGACTTGTAGGCATTGTGTGAACAAGATAACGTTGAAAAATCGGCCCCAGCTTATTCCGCCTTAGAGAAAACCGCGTTGACATTTTTTCCAAATGCCATGCAATATCTCCTTAACGAAAAGAGCTGGAAGGCTTAAAATGCAGATTTAGACTTGTAGGCATTGTGTGAACAAGATAACGTTGAAAAATCGGCCCCAGCTTATTCCGCCTTAGAGAAAACCGCGTTGAAATTTTTTCCAAATGCTTTGCAATATCTCCTTAACGAAAAGAGCTAGAAGGCTGAAAATGCAGATTTAGACTGGTAGGCATTGTGTGAACAAGATAGCGTTGAAAAATCGGCCCCAGCTTATTCCGCCTTAGAGAAAACCGCGTTGACATTTTTTCCAAATGCCTTGCAATATCTCCTTAACGAAAAGAGCTAGAAGGCTGTAAATGCAGATTTAGACTTGTAGGCATTGTGTGAACAAGATAACGTTGAAAAATCGGCCCCAGCTCATTCCGCCTTAGAGAAAACCGCGTTGACATTTTTTCCAAATGCTTTGCAATATCTCCTTAACGAAAAGAGCTGGAAGGCTGAAATTGCAGATTTAGACTTGTAGGCATTGTGTGAACAAGATAACGTTGAAAAATCGGCCCCAGCTTATTCCGCCTTAGAGAAAACCGCGTTGACATTTTTTCCAAATGCCTTGCAATATCTCCTTAACGAAAAGAGCTAGAAGGCTGAAAATGCAGATTTAGACTTGTAGGCATTGTGTGAACAAGATAACGTTGAAAAATCGGCCCCAGCTCATTCCGCCTTAGAGAAAACCGCGTTGACATTTTTTCCAAATGCTTTGCAATATCTCCTTAACGAAAAGAGCTGGAAGGCTGAAAATGCAGATTTAGACTTGTAGGCATTGTGTGAACAAGATAACGTTGAAAAATCGGCCCCAGCTTATTCCGCCTTAGAGAAAACCGCGTTGACATTTTTTCCAAATGCCATGCAATATCTCCTTAACGAAAAGAGCTGGAAGGCTTAAAATGCAGATTTAGACTTGTAGGCATTGTGTGAACAAGATAACGTTGAAAAATCGGCCCCAGCTTATTCCGCCTTAGAGAAAACCGCGTTGAAATTTTTTCCAAATGCTTTGCAATATCTCCTTAACGAAAAGAGCTAGAAGGCTGAAAATGCAGATTTAGACTGGTAGGCATTGTGTGAACAAGATAGCGTTGAAAAATCGGCCCCAGCTTATTCCGCCTTAGAGAAAACCGCGTTGACATTTTTTCCAAATGCCTTGCAATATCTCCTTAACGAAAAGAGCTAGAAGGCTGTAAATGCAGATTTAGACTTGTAGGCATTGTGTGAACAAGATAACGTTGAAAAATCGGCCCCAGCTCATTCCGCCTTAGAGAAAACCGCGTTGACATTTTTTCCAAATGCTTTGCAATATCTCCTTAACGAAAAGAGCTGGAAGGCTGAAATTGCAGATTTAGACTTGTAGGCATTGTGTGAACAAGATAACGTTGAAAAATCGGCCCCAGCTTATTCCGCCTTAGAGAAAACCGCGTTGACATTTTTTCCAAATGCCTTGCAATATCTCCTTAACGAAAAGAGCTGGAAGGCTGAAAATGCAGATTTAGACTTGTAGGCATTGTGTGAACAAGATAGCGTTGAAAAATCGGCCCCAGCTTATTCCGCCTTAGAGAAAACCGCGTTGACATTTTTTCCAAATGCCTTGCAATATCTCCTTAACGAAAAGAGCTGGAAGGCTGAAAATGCAGATTTAGACTTGTAGGCATTGTGTGAACAAGATAGCGTTGAAAAATCGGCCCCAGCTCATTCCGCCTTAGAGAAAACCGCGTTGACATTTTTTCCAAATGCTTTGCAATATCTCCTTAACGAAAAGAGCTAGAAGGCTGAAAATGCAGATTTAGACTTGTAGGCATTGTGTGAACAAGATAACGTTGAAAAATCGGCCCCAGCTCATTCCGCCTTAGAGAAAACCGCGTTGACATTTTTTCCAAATGCTTTGCAATATCTCCTTAACGAAAAGAGCTGGAAGGCTGAAAATGCAGATTTAGACTTGTAGGCATTGTGTGAACAAGATAACGTTGAAAAATCGGCCCCAGCTTATTCCGCCTTAGAGAAAACCGCGTTGACATTTTTTCCAAATGCTTTGCAATATCTCCTTAACGAAAAGAGCTGGAAGGCTGAAAATGCAGATTTAGACTTGTAGGCATTGTGTGAACAAGATAACGTTGAAAAATCGGCCCCAGCTTATTCCGCCTTAGAGAAAACCGCGTTGACATTTTTTCCAAATGCCTTGCAATATCTCCTTAACGAAAAAAGCTGGAAGGCTGAAAATGCAGATTTAGACTTGTAGGCATTGTGTGAACAAGATAACGTTGAAAAATCGGCCCCAGCTTATTCCGCCTTAGAGAAAACCGCGTTGACATTTTTTCCAAATGCTTTGCAATATCTCCTTAAAGAAAAGAGCTAGAAGGCTGAAAATGCAGATTTAGACTTGTAGGCATTGTGTGAACAAGATAGCGTTGAAAAATCGGCCCCAGCTTATTCCGCCTTAGAGAAAACCGCGTTGACATTTTTTCCAAATGCCTTGCAATATCTCCTTAACGAAAAGAGCTAGAAGGCTGAAAATGCAGATTTAGACTTGTAGGCATTGTGTGAACAAGATAACGTTGAAAAATCGGCCCCAGCTCATTCCGCCTTAGAGAAAACCGCGTTGACATTTTTTCCAAATGCTTTGCAATATCTCCTTAACGAAAAGAGCTGGAAGGCTGAAAATGCAGATTTAGACTTGTAGGCATTGTGTGAACAAGATAACGTTGAAAAATCGGCCCCAGCTTATTCCGCCTTAGAGAAAACCGCGTTGACATTTTTTCCAAATGCCATGCAATATCTCCTTAACGAAAAGAGCTGGAAGGCTTAAAATGCAGATTTAGACTTGTAGGCATTGTGTGAACAAGATAACGTTGAAAAATCGGCCCCAGCTTATTCCGCCTTAGAGAAAACCGCGTTGACATTTTTTCCAAATGCTTTGCAATATCTCCTTAACGAAAAGCGCTAGAAGGCTGAAAATGCAGATTTAGACTTGTAGGCATTGTGTGAACAAGATAACGTTGAAAAAACGGCCCCAGCTTATTCCGCCTTAGAGAAAACCGCGTTGACATTTTTTCCAAATGCTTTGCAATATCTCCTTAACGAAAAGAGCTAGAAGGCTGAAAATGCAGATTTAGACTTGTAGGCATTGTGTGAACAAGATAGCGTTGAAAAATCGGCCCCAGCTTATTCCGCCTTAGAGAAAACCGCGTTGACATTTTTTCCAAATGCCTTGCAATATCTCCTTAACGAAAAGAGCTGGAAGGCTGAAAATGCAGATTTAGACTTGTAGGCATTGTGTGAACAAGATAGCGTTGAAAAATCGGCCCCAGCTCATTCCGCCTTAGAGAAAACCGCGTTGACATTTTTTCCAAATGCTTTGCAATATCTCCTTAACGAAAAGAGCTAGAAGGCTGAAAATGCAGATTTAGACTTGTAGGCATTGTGTGAACAAGATAACGTTGAAAAATCGGCCCCAGCTTATTCCGCCTTAGAGAAAACCGCGTTGACATTTTTTCCAAATGCTTTGCAATATCTCCTTAACGAAAGAGCTGGAAGGCTGAAAATGCAGATTTAGACTTGTAGGCATTGTGTGAACAAGATAACGTTGAAAAATCGGCCCCAGCTTATTCCGCCTTAGAGAAAACCGCGTTGACATTTTTTCCAAATGCTTTGCAATATCTCCTTAAAGAAAAGAGCTAGAAGGCTGAAAATGCAGATTTAGACTTGTAGGCATTGTGTGAACAAGATAGCGTTGAAAAATCGGCCCCAGCTTATTCCGCCTTAGAGAAAACCGCGTTGACATTTTTTCCAAATGCCTTGCAATATCTCCTTAACGAAAAGAGCTAGAAGGCTGAAAATGCAGATTTAGACTTGTAGGCATTGTTTGAACAAGATAACGTTGAAAAATCGGCCCCAGCTCATTCCGCCTTAGAGAAAACCGCGTTGACATTTTTTCCAAATGCTTTGCAATATCTCCTTAACGAAGAGAGCTGGAAGGCTGAAAATGCAGATTTAGACTTGTAGGCATTGTGTGAACAAGATAACGTTGAAAAATCGGCCCCAGCTTATTCCGCCTTAGAGAAAACCGCGTTGACATTTTTTCCAAATGCTTTGCAATATCTCCTTAACGAAAAGAGCTAGAAGGCTGAAAATGCAGATTTAGACTTGTAGGCATTGTGTGAACAAGATAACGTTGAAAAATCGGCCCCAGCTTATTCCGCCTTAGAGAAAACCGCGTTGACATTTTTTCCAAATGCTTTGCAATATCTCCTTAACGAAAAGAGCTAGAAGGCTGAAAATGCAGATTTAGACTTGTAGGCATTGTGTGAACAAGATAACGTTGAAAAATCGGCCCCAGCTCATTCCGCCTTAGAGAAAACCGCGTTGACATTTTTTCCAAATGCTTTGCAATATCTCCTTAACGAAAAGAGCTGGAAGGCTGAAAATGCAGATTTAGACTTGTAGGCATTGTGTGAACAAGATAGCGTTGAAAAATCGGCCCCAGCTCATTCCGCCTTAGAGAAAACCGCGTTGACATTTTTTCCAAATGCTTTGCAATATCTCCTTAACGAAAAGAGCTAGAAGGCTGAAAATGCAGATTTAGACTTGTAGGCATTGTGTGAACAAGATAACGTTGAAAAATCGGCCCCAGCTCATTCCGCCTTAGAGAAAACCGCGTTGACATTTTTTCCAAATGCTTTGCAATATCTCCTTAACGAAAAGAGCTGGAAGGCTGAAAATGCAGATTTAGACTTGTAGGCATTGTGTGAACAAGATAACGTTGAAAAATCGGCCCCAGCTTATTCCGCCTTAGAGAAAACCGCGTTGACATTTTTTCCAAATGCCTTGCAATATCTCCTTAACGAAAAAAGCTGGAAGGCTGAAAATGCAGATTTAGACTTGTAGGCATTGTGTGAACAAGATAACGTTGAAAAATCGGCCCCAGCTTATTCCGCCTTAGAGAAAACCGCGTTGACATTTTTTCCAAATGCTTTGCAATATCTCCTTAAAGAAAAGAGCTAGAAGGCTGAAAATGCAGATTTAGACTTGTAGGCATTGTGTGAACAAGATAGCGTTGAAAAATCGGCCCCAGCTTATTCCGCCTTAGAGAAAACCGCGTTGACATTTTTTCCAAATGCTTTGCAATATCTCCTTAACGAAAAGAGCTAGAAGGCTGAAAATGCAGATTTAGACTTGTAGGCATTGTGTGAACAAGATAACGTTGAAAAATCGGCCCCAGCTCATTCCGCCTTAGAGAAAACCGCGTTGACATTTTTTCCAAATGCTTTGCAATATCTCCTTAACGAAAAGAGCTGGAAGGCTGAAAATGCAGATTTAGACTTGTAGGCATTGTGTGAACAAGATAGCGTTGAAAAATCGGCCCCAGCTCATTCCGCCTTAGAGAAAACCGCGTTGACATTTTTTCCAAATGCTTTGCAATATCTCCTTAACGAAAAGAGCTAGAAGGCTGAAAATGCAGATTTAGACTTGTAGGCATTGTGTGAACAAGATAACGTTGAAAAATCGGCCCCAGCTCATTCCGCCTTAGAGAAAACCGCGTTGACATTTTTTCCAAATGCTTTGCAATATCTCCTTAACGAAAAGAGCTGGAAGGCTGAAAATGCAGATTTAGACTTGTAGGCATTGTGTGAACAAGATAACGTTGAAAAATCGGCCCCAGCTTATTCCGCCTTAGAGAAAACCGCGTTGACATTTTTTCCAAATGCTTTGCAATATCTCCTTAACGAAAAGAGCTGGAAGGCTGAAAATGCAGATTTAGACTTGTAGGCATTGTGTGAACAAGATAACGTTGAAAAATCGGCCCCAGCTTATTCCGCCTTAGAGAAAACCGCGTTGACATTTTTTCCAAATGCCTTGCAATATCTCCTTAACGAAAAAAGCTGGAAGGCTGAAAATGCAGATTTAGACTTGTAGGCATTGTGTGAACAAGATAACGTTGAAAAATCGGCCCCAGCTTATTCCGCCTTAGAGAAAACCGCGTTGACATTTTTTCCAAATGCTTTGCAATATCTCCTTAAAGAAAAGAGCTAGAAGGCTGAAAATGCAGATTTAGACTTGTAGGCATTGTGTGAACAAGATAGCGTTGAAAAATCGGCCCCAGCTTATTCCGCCTTAGAGAAAACCGCGTTGACATTTTTTCCAAATGCCTTGCAATATCTCCTTAACGAAAAGAGCTAGAAGGCTGTAAATGCAGATTTAGACTTGTAGGCATTGTGTGAACAAGATAACGTTGAAAAATCGGCCCCAGCTCATTCCGCCTTAGAGAAAACCGCGTTGACATTTTTTCCAAATGCTTTGCAATATCTCCTTAACGAAAAGAGCTGGAAGGCTGAAATTGCAGATTTAGACTTGTAGGCATTGTGTGAACAAGATAACGTTGAAAAATCGGCCCCAGCTTATTCCGCCTTAGAGAAAACCGCGTTGACATTTTTTCCAAATGCCTTGCAATATCTCCTTAACGAAAAGAGCTGGAAGGCTGAAAATGCAGATTTAGACTTGTAGGCATTGTGTGAACAAGATAGCGTTGAAAAATCGGCCCCAGCTTATTCCGCCTTAGAGAAAACCGCGTTGACATTTTTTCCAAATGCCTTGCAATATCTCCTTAACGAAAAGAGCTGGAAGGCTGAAAATGCAGATTTAGACTTGTAGGCATTGTGTGAACAAGATAGCGTTGAAAAATCGGCCCCAGCTCATTCCGCCTTAGAGAAAACCGCGTTGACATTTTTTCCAAATGCTTTGCAATATCTCCTTAACGAAAAGAGCTAGAAGGCTGAAAATGCAGATTTAGACTTGTAGGCATTGTGTGAACAAGATAACGTTGAAAAATCGGCCCCAGCTCATTCCGCCTTAGAGAAAACCGCGTTGACATTTTTTCCAAATGCTTTGCAATATCTCCTTAACGAAAAGAGCTGGAAGGCTGAAAATGCAGATTTAGACTTGTAGGCATTGTGTGAACAAGATAACGTTGAAAAATCGGCCCCAGCTTATTCCGCCTTAGAGAAAACCGCGTTGACATTTTTTCCAAATGCTTTGCAATATCTCCTTAACGAAAAGAGCTGGAAGGCTGAAAATGCAGATTTAGACTTGTAGGCATTGTGTGAACAAGATAACGTTGAAAAATCGGCCCCAGCTTATTCCGCCTTAGAGAAAACCGCGTTGACATTTTTTCCAAATGCCTTGCAATATCTCCTTAACGAAAAAAGCTGGAAGGCTGAAAATGCAGATTTAGACTTGTAGGCATTGTGTGAACAAGATAACGTTGAAAAATCGGCCCCAGCTTATTCCGCCTTAGAGAAAACCGCGTTGACATTTTTTCCAAATGCTTTGCAATATCTCCTTAAAGAAAAGAGCTAGAAGGCTGAAAATGCAGATTTAGACTTGTAGGCATTGTGTGAACAAGATAGCGTTGAAAAATCGGCCCCAGCTTATTCCGCCTTAGAGAAAACCGCGTTGACATTTTTTCCAAATGCCTTGCAATATCTCCTTAACGAAAAGAGCTAGAAGGCTGAAAATGCAGATTTAGACTTGTAGGCATTGTGTGAACAAGATAACGTTGAAAAATCGGCCCCAGCTCATTCCGCCTTAGAGAAAACCGCGTTGACATTTTTTCCAAATGCTTTGCAATATCTCCTTAACGAAAAGAGCTGGAAGGCTGAAAATGCAGATTTAGACTTGTAGGCATTGTGTGAACAAGATAACGTTGAAAAATCGGCCCCAGCTTATTCCGCCTTAGAGAAAACCGCGTTGACATTTTTTCCAAATGCCATGCAATATCTCCTTAACGAAAAGAGCTGGAAGGCTTAAAATGCAGATTTAGACTTGTAGGCATTGTGTGAACAAGATAACGTTGAAAAATCGGCCCCAGCTTATTCCGCCTTAGAGAAAACCGCGTTGACATTTTTTCCAAATGCTTTGCAATATCTCCTTAACGAAAAGCGCTAGAAGGCTGAAAATGCAGATTTAGACTTGTAGGCATTGTGTGAACAAGATAACGTTGAAAAAACGGCCCCAGCTTATTCCGCCTTAGAGAAAACCGCGTTGACATTTTTTCCAAATGCTTTGCAATATCTCCTTAACGAAAAGAGCTAGAAGGCTGAAAATGCAGATTTAGACTTGTAGGCATTGTGTGAACAAGATAGCGTTGAAAAATCGGCCCCAGCTTATTCCGCCTTAGAGAAAACCGCGTTGACATTTTTTCCAAATGCCTTGCAATATCTCCTTAACGAAAAGAGCTGGAAGGCTGAAAATGCAGATTTAGACTTGTAGGCATTGTGTGAACAAGATAGCGTTGAAAAATCGGCCCCAGCTCATTCCGCCTTAGAGAAAACCGCGTTGACATTTTTTCCAAATGCTTTGCAATATCTCCTTAACGAAAAGAGCTAGAAGGCTGAAAATGCAGATTTAGACTTGTAGGCATTGTGTGAACAAGATAACGTTGAAAAATCGGCCCCAGCTTATTCCGCCTTAGAGAAAACCGCGTTGACATTTTTTCCAAATGCTTTGCAATATCTCCTTAACGAAAGAGCTGGAAGGCTGAAAATGCAGATTTAGACTTGTAGGCATTGTGTGAACAAGATAACGTTGAAAAATCGGCCCCAGCTTATTCCGCCTTAGAGAAAACCGCGTTGACATTTTTTCCAAATGCTTTGCAATATCTCCTTAAAGAAAAGAGCTAGAAGGCTGAAAATGCAGATTTAGACTTGTAGGCATTGTGTGAACAAGATAGCGTTGAAAAATCGGCCCCAGCTTATTCCGCCTTAGAGAAAACCGCGTTGACATTTTTTCCAAATGCCTTGCAATATCTCCTTAACGAAAAGAGCTAGAAGGCTGAAAATGCAGATTTAGACTTGTAGGCATTGTTTGAACAAGATAACGTTGAAAAATCGGCCCCAGCTCATTCCGCCTTAGAGAAAACCGCGTTGACATTTTTTCCAAATGCTTTGCAATATCTCCTTAACGAAGAGAGCTGGAAGGCTGAAAATGCAGATTTAGACTTGTAGGCATTGTGTGAACAAGATAACGTTGAAAAATCGGCCCCAGCTTATTCCGCCTTAGAGAAAACCGCGTTGACATTTTTTCCAAATGCTTTGCAATATCTCCTTAACGAAAAGAGCTAGAAGGCTGAAAATGCAGATTTAGACTTGTAGGCATTGTGTGAACAAGATAACGTTGAAAAATCGGCCCCAGCTTATTCCGCCTTAGAGAAAACCGCGTTGACATTTTTTCCAAATGCTTTGCAATATCTCCTTAACGAAAAGAGCTAGAAGGCTGAAAATGCAGATTTAGACTTGTAGGCATTGTGTGAACAAGATAACGTTGAAAAATCGGCCCCAGCTCATTCCGCCTTAGAGAAAACCGCGTTGACATTTTTTCCAAATGCTTTGCAATATCTCCTTAACGAAAAGAGCTGGAAGGCTGAAAATGCAGATTTAGACTTGTAGGCATTGTGTGAACAAGATAGCGTTGAAAAATCGGCCCCAGCTCATTCCGCCTTAGAGAAAACCGCGTTGACATTTTTTCCAAATGCTTTGCAATATCTCCTTAACGAAAAGAGCTAGAAGGCTGAAAATGCAGATTTAGACTTGTAGGCATTGTGTGAACAAGATAACGTTGAAAAATCGGCCCCAGCTCATTCCGCCTTAGAGAAAACCGCGTTGACATTTTTTCCAAATGCTTTGCAATATCTCCTTAACGAAAAGAGCTGGAAGGCTGAAAATGCAGATTTAGACTTGTAGGCATTGTGTGAACAAGATAACGTTGAAAAATCGGCCCCAGCTTATTCCGCCTTAGAGAAAACCGCGTTGACATTTTTTCCAAATGCCTTGCAATATCTCCTTAACGAAAAAAGCTGGAAGGCTGAAAATGCAGATTTAGACTTGTAGGCATTGTGTGAACAAGATAACGTTGAAAAATCGGCCCCAGCTTATTCCGCCTTAGAGAAAACCGCGTTGACATTTTTTCCAAATGCTTTGCAATATCTCCTTAAAGAAAAGAGCTAGAAGGCTGAAAATGCAGATTTAGACTTGTAGGCATTGTGTGAACAAGATAGCGTTGAAAAATCGGCCCCAGCTTATTCCGCCTTAGAGAAAACCGCGTTGACATTTTTTCCAAATGCTTTGCAATATCTCCTTAACGAAAAGAGCTAGAAGGCTGAAAATGCAGATTTAGACTTGTAGGCATTGTGTGAACAAGATAACGTTGAAAAATCGGCCCCAGCTCATTCCGCCTTAGAGAAAACCGCGTTGACATTTTTTCCAAATGCTTTGCAATATCTCCTTAACGAAAAGAGCTGGAAGGCTGAAAATGCAGATTTAGACTTGTAGGCATTGTGTGAACAAGATAGCGTTGAAAAATCGGCCCCAGCTCATTCCGCCTTAGAGAAAACCGCGTTGACATTTTTTCCAAATGCTTTGCAATATCTCCTTAACGAAAAGAGCTAGAAGGCTGAAAATGCAGATTTAGACTTGTAGGCATTGTGTGAACAAGATAACGTTGAAAAATCGGCCCCAGCTCATTCCGCCTTAGAGAAAACCGCGTTGACATTTTTTCCAAATGCTTTGCAATATCTCCTTAACGAAAAGAGCTGGAAGGCTGAAAATGCAGATTTAGACTTGTAGGCATTGTGTGAACAAGATAACGTTGAAAAATCGGCCCCAGCTTATTCCGCCTTAGAGAAAACCGCGTTGACATTTTTTCCAAATGCTTTGCAATATCTCCTTAACGAAAAGAGCTGGAAGGCTGAAAATGCAGATTTAGACTTGTAGGCATTGTGTGAACAAGATAACGTTGAAAAATCGGCCCCAGCTTATTCCGCCTTAGAGAAAACCGCGTTGACATTTTTTCCAAATGCCTTGCAATATCTCCTTAACGAAAAAAGCTGGAAGGCTGAAAATGCAGATTTAGACTTGTAGGCATTGTGTGAACAAGATAACGTTGAAAAATCGGCCCCAGCTTATTCCGCCTTAGAGAAAACCGCGTTGACATTTTTTCCAAATGCTTTGCAATATCTCCTTAAAGAAAAGAGCTAGAAGGCTGAAAATGCAGATTTAGACTTGTAGGCATTGTGTGAACAAGATAGCGTTGAAAAATCGGCCCCAGCTTATTCCGCCTTAGAGAAAACCGCGTTGACATTTTTTCCAAATGCCTTGCAATATCTCCTTAACGAAAAGAGCTAGAAGGCTGAAAATGCAGATTTAGACTTGTAGGCATTGTGTGAACAAGATAACGTTGAAAAATCGGCCCCAGCTTATTCCGCCTTAGAGAAAACCGCGTTGACATTTTTTCCAAATGCTTTGCAATATCTCCTTAACGAAAAGAGCTGGAAGGCTGAAAATGCAGATTTAGACTTGTAGGCATTGTGTGAACAAGATAACGTTGAAAAATCGGCCCCAGCTTATTCCGCCTTAGAGAAAACCGCGTTGACATTTTTTCCAAATGCCATGCAATATCTCCTTAACGAAAAGAGCTGGAAGGCTTAAAATGCAGATTTAGACTTGTAGGCATTGTGTGAACAAGATAACGTTGAAAAATCGGCCCCAGCTTATTCCGCCTTAGAGAAAACCGCGTTGACATTTTTTCCAAATGCTTTGCAATATCTCCTTAAAGAAAAGAGCTAGAAGGCTGAAAATGCAGATTTAGACTTGTAGGCATTGTGTGAACAAGATAGCGTTGAAAAATCGGCCCCAGCTTATTCCGCCTTAGAGAAAACCGCGTTGACATTTTTTCCAAATGCCTTGCAATATCTCCTTAACGAAAAGAGCTAGAAGGCTGAAAATGCAGATTTAGACTTGTAGGCATTGTTTGAACAAGATAACGTTGAAAAATCGGCCCCAGCTCATTCCGCCTTAGAGAAAACCGCGTTGACATTTTTTCCAAATGCTTTGCAATATCTCCTTAACGAAGAGAGCTGGAAGGCTGAAAATGCAGATTTAGACTTGTAGGCATTGTGTGAACAAGATAACGTTGAAAAATCGGCCCCAGCTTATTCCGCCTTAGAGAAAACCGCGTTGACATTTTTTCCAAATGCTTTGCAATATCTCCTTAACGAAAAGAGCTAGAAGGCTGAAAATGCAGATTTAGACTTGTAGGCATTGTGTGAACAAGATAACGTTGAAAAATCGGCCCCAGCTTATTCCGCCTTAGAGAAAACCGCGTTGACATTTTTTCCAAATGCTTTGCAATATCTCCTTAACGAAAAGAGCTAGAAGGCTGAAAATGCAGATTTAGACTTGTAGGCATTGTGTGAACAAGATAACGTTGAAAAATCGGCCCCAGCTCATTCCGCCTTAGAGAAAACCGCGTTGACATTTTTTCCAAATGCTTTGCAATATCTCCTTAACGAAAAGAGCTGGAAGGCTGAAAATGCAGATTTAGACTTGTAGGCATTGTGTGAACAAGATAGCGTTGAAAAATCGGCCCCAGCTCATTCCGCCTTAGAGAAAACCGCGTTGACATTTTTTCCAAATGCTTTGCAATATCTCCTTAACGAAAAGAGCTAGAAGGCTGAAAATGCAGATTTAGACTTGTAGGCATTGTGTGAACAAGATAACGTTGAAAAATCGGCCCCAGCTCATTCCGCCTTAGAGAAAACCGCGTTGACATTTTTTCCAAATGCTTTGCAATATCTCCTTAACGAAAAGAGCTGGAAGGCTGAAAATGCAGATTTAGACTTGTAGGCATTGTGTGAACAAGATAACGTTGAAAAATCGGCCCCAGCTTATTCCGCCTTAGAGAAAACCGCGTTGACATTTTTTCCAAATGCCTTGCAATATCTCCTTAACGAAAAAAGCTGGAAGGCTGAAAATGCAGATTTAGACTTGTAGGCATTGTGTGAACAAGATAACGTTGAAAAATCGGCCCCAGCTTATTCCGCCTTAGAGAAAACCGCGTTGACATTTTTTCCAAATGCTTTGCAATATCTCCTTAAAGAAAAGAGCTAGAAGGCTGAAAATGCAGATTTAGACTTGTAGGCATTGTGTGAACAAGATAGCGTTGAAAAATCGGCCCCAGCTTATTCCGCCTTAGAGAAAACCGCGTTGACATTTTTTCCAAATGCTTTGCAATATCTCCTTAACGAAAAGAGCTAGAAGGCTGAAAATGCAGATTTAGACTTGTAGGCATTGTGTGAACAAGATAACGTTGAAAAATCGGCCCCAGCTCATTCCGCCTTAGAGAAAACCGCGTTGACATTTTTTCCAAATGCTTTGCAATATCTCCTTAACGAAAAGAGCTGGAAGGCTGAAAATGCAGATTTAGACTTGTAGGCATTGTGTGAACAAGATAGCGTTGAAAAATCGGCCCCAGCTCATTCCGCCTTAGAGAAAACCGCGTTGACATTTTTTCCAAATGCTTTGCAATATCTCCTTAACGAAAAGAGCTAGAAGGCTGAAAATGCAGATTTAGACTTGTAGAGATTGTGTGAACAAGATAACGTTGAAAAATCGGCCCCAGCTCATTCCGCCTTAGAGAAAACCGCGTTGACATTTTTTCCAAATGCTTTGCAATATCTCCTTAACGAAAAGAGCTGGAAGGCTGAAAATGCAGATTTAGACTTGTAGGCATTGTGTGAACAAGATAACGTTGAAAAATCGGCCCCAGCTTATTCCGCCTTAGAGAAAACCGCGTTGACATTTTTTCCAAATGCTTTGCAATATCTCCTTAACGAAAAGAGCTGGAAGGCTGAAAATGCAGATTTAGACTTGTAGGCATTGTGTGAACAAGATAACGTTGAAAAATCGGCCCCAGCTTATTCCGCCTTAGAGAAAACCGCGTTGACATTTTTTCCAAATGCCTTGCAATATCTCCTTAACGAAAAAAGCTGGAAGGCTGAAAATGCAGATTTAGACTTGTAGGCATTGTGTGAACAAGATAACGTTGAAAAATCGGCCCCAGCTTATTCCGCCTTAGAGAAAACCGCGTTGACATTTTTTCCAAATGCTTTGCAATATCTCCTTAAAGAAAAGAGCTAGAAGGCTGAAAATGCAGATTTAGACTTGTAGGCATTGTGTGAACAAGATAGCGTTGAAAAATCGGCCCCAGCTTATTCCGCCTTAGAGAAAACCGCGTTGACATTTTTTCCAAATGCCTTGCAATATCTCCTTAACGAAAAGAGCTAGAAGGCTGAAAATGCAGATTTAGACTTGTAGGCATTGTGTGAACAAGATAACGTTGAAAAATCGGCCCCAGCTTATTCCGCCTTAGAGAAAACCGCGTTGACATTTTTTCCAAATGCTTTGCAATATCTCCTTAACGAAAAGAGCTGGAAGGCTGAAAATGCAGATTTAGACTTGTAGGCATTGTGTGAACAAGATAACGTTGAAAAATCGGCCCCAGCTTATTCCGCCTTAGAGAAAACCGCGTTGACATTTTTTCCAAATGCCATGCAATATCTCCTTAACGAAAAGAGCTGGAAGGCTTAAAATGCAGATTTAGACTTGTAGGCATTGTGTGAACAAGATAACGTTGAAAAATCGGCCCCAGCTTATTCCGCCTTAGAGAAAACCGCGTTGACATTTTTTCCAAATGCTTTGCAATATCTCCTTAACGAAAAGCGCTAGAAGGCTGAAAATGCAGATTTAGACTTGTAGGCATTGTGTGAACAAGATAACGTTGAAAAATCGGCCCCAGCTTATTCCGCCTTAGAGAAAACCGCGTTGACATTTTTTCCAAATGCTTTGCAATATCTCCTTAACGAAAAGAGCTAGAAGGCTGAAAATGCAGATTTAGACTTGTAGGCATTGTGTGAACAAGATAGCGTTGAAAAATCGGCCCCAGCTTATTCCGCCTTAGAGAAAACCGCGTTGACATTTTTTCCAAATGCCTTGCAATATCTCCTTAACGAAAAGAGCTAGAAGGCTGAAAATGCAGATTTAGACTTGTAGGCATTGTGTGAACAAGATAACGTTGAAAAATCGGCCCCAGCTCATTCCGCCTTAGAGAAAACCGCGTTGACATTTTTTCCAAATGCTTTGCAATATCTCCTTAACGAAAAGAGCTGGAAGGCTGAAAATGCAGATTTAGACTTGTAGGCATTGTGTGAACAAGATAACGTTGAAAAATCGGCCCCAGCTTATTCCGCCTTAGAGAAAACCGCGTTGACATTTTTTCCAAATGCCATGCAATATCTCCTTAACGAAAAGAGCTGGAAGGCTTAAAATGCAGATTTAGACTTGTAGGCATTGTGTGAACAAGATAACGTTGAAAAATCGGCCCCAGCTTATTCCGCCTTAGAGAAAACCGCGTTGACATTTTTTCCAAATGCCATGCAATATCTCCTTAACGAAAAGAGCTGGAAGGCTTAAAATGCAGATTTAGACTTGTAGGCATTGTGTGAACAAGATAACGTTGAAAAATCGGCCCCAGCTTATTCCGCCTTAGAGAAAACCGCGTTGAAATTTTTTCCAAATGCTTTGCAATATCTCCTTAACGAAAAGAGCTAGAAGGCTGAAAATGCAGATTTAGACTGGTAGGCATTGTGTGAACAAGATAGCGTTGAAAAATCGGCCCCAGCTTATTCCGCCTTAGAGAAAACCGCGTTGACATTTTTTCCAAATGCCTTGCAATATCTCCTTAACGAAAAGAGCTGGAAGGCTGAAAATGCAGATTTAGACTTGTAGGCATTGTGTGAACAAGATAGCGTTGAAAAATCGGCCCCAGCTCATTCCGCCTTAGAGAAAACCGCGTTGACATTTTTTCCAAATGCTTTGCAATATCTCCTTAACGAAAAGAGCTGGAAGGCTGAAAATGCAGATTTAGACTTGTAGGCATTGTGTGAACAAGATAACGTTGAAAAATCGGCCCCAGCTTATTCCGCCTTAGAGAAAACCGCGTTGACATTTTTTCCAAATGCCATGCAATATCTCCTTAACGAAAAGAGCTGGAAGGCTTAAAATGCAGATTTAGACTTGTAGGCATTGTGTGAACAAGATAACGTTGAAAAATCGGCCCCAGCTTATTCCGCCTTAGAGAAAACCGCGTTGAAATTTTTTCCAAATGCTTTGCAATATCTCCTTAACGAAAAGAGCTAGAAGGCTGAAAATGCAGATTTAGACTGGTAGGCATTGTGTGAACAAGATAGCGTTGAAAAATCGGCCCCAGCTTATTCCGCCTTAGAGAAAACCGCGTTGACATTTTTTCCAAATGCCTTGCAATATCTCCTTAACGAAAAGAGCTAGAAGGCTGTAAATGCAGATTTAGACTTGTAGGCATTGTGTGAACAAGATAACGTTGAAAAATCGGCCCCAGCTCATTCCGCCTTAGAGAAAACCGCGTTGACATTTTTTCCAAATGCTTTGCAATATCTCCTTAACGAAAAGAGCTGGAAGGCTGAAATTGCAGATTTAGACTTGTAGGCATTGTGTGAACAAGATAACGTTGAAAAATCGGCCCCAGCTTATTCCGCCTTAGAGAAAACCGCGTTGACATTTTTTCCAAATGCCTTGCAATATCTCCTTAACGAAAAGAGCTAGAAGGCTGAAAATGCAGATTTAGACTTGTAGGCATTGTGTGAACAAGATAACGTTGAAAAATCGGCCCCAGCTCATTCCGCCTTAGAGAAAACCGCGTTGACATTTTTTCCAAATGCTTTGCAATATCTCCTTAACGAAAAGAGCTGGAAGGCTGAAAATGCAGATTTAGACTTGTAGGCATTGTGTGAACAAGATAACGTTGAAAAATCGGCCCCAGCTTATTCCGCCTTAGAGAAAACCGCGTTGACATTTTTTCCAAATGCCATGCAATATCTCCTTAACGAAAAGAGCTGGAAGGCTTAAAATGCAGATTTAGACTTGTAGGCATTGTGTGAACAAGATAACGTTGAAAAATCGGCCCCAGCTTATTCCGCCTTAGAGAAAACCGCGTTGAAATTTTTTCCAAATGCTTTGCAATATCTCCTTAACGAAAAGAGCTAGAAGGCTGAAAATGCAGATTTAGACTGGTAGGCATTGTGTGAACAAGATAGCGTTGAAAAATCGGCCCCAGCTTATTCCGCCTTAGAGAAAACCGCGTTGACATTTTTTCCAAATGCCTTGCAATATCTCCTTAACGAAAAGAGCTAGAAGGCTGTAAATGCAGATTTAGACTTGTAGGCATTGTGTGAACAAGATAACGTTGAAAAATCGGCCCCAGCTCATTCCGCCTTAGAGAAAACCGCGTTGACATTTTTTCCAAATGCTTTGCAATATCTCCTTAACGAAAAGAGCTGGAAGGCTGAAATTGCAGATTTAGACTTGTAGGCATTGTGTGAACAAGATAACGTTGAAAAATCGGCCCCAGCTTATTCCGTCTTAGAGAAAACCGCGTTGACATTTTTTCCAAATGCCTTGCAATATCTCCTTAACGAAAAGAGCTGGAAGGCTGAAAATGCAGATTTAGACTTGTAGGCATTGTGTGAACAAGATAGCGTTGAAAAATCGGCCCCAGCTTATTCCGCCTTAGAGAAAACCGCGTTGACATTTTTTCCAAATGCCTTGCAATATCTCCTTAACGAAAAGAGCTGGAAGGCTGAAAATGCAGATTTAGACTTGTAGGCATTGTGTGAACAAGATAGCGTTGAAAAATCGGCCCCAGCTCATTCCGCCTTAGAGAAAACCGCGTTGACATTTTTTCCAAATGCTTTGCAATATCTCCTTAACGAAAAGAGCTAGAAGGCTGAAAATGCAGATTTAGACTTGTAGGCATTGTGTGAACAAGATAACGTTGAAAAATCGGCCCCAGCTCATTCCGCCTTAGAGAAAACCGCGTTGACATTTTTTCCAAATGCTTTGCAATATCTCCTTAACGAAAAGAGCTGGAAGGCTGAAAATGCAGATTTAGACTTGTAGGCATTGTGTGAACAAGATAACGTTGAAAAATCGGCCCCAGCTTATTCCGCCTTAGAGAAAACCGCGTTGACATTTTTTCCAAATGCTTTGCAATATCTCCTTAACGAAAAGAGCTGGAAGGCTGAAAATGCAGATTTAGACTTGTAGGCATTGTGTGAACAAGATAACGTTGAAAAATCGGCCCCAGCTTATTCCGCCTTAGAGAAAACCGCGTTGACATTTTTTCCAAATGCCTTGCAATATCTCCTTAACGAAAAAAGCTGGAAGGCTGAAAATGCAGATTTAGACTTGTAGGCATTGTGTGAACAAGATAACGTTGAAAAATCGGCCCCAGCTTATTCCGCCTTAGAGAAAACCGCGTTGACATTTTTTCCAAATGCTTTGCAATATCTCCTTAAAGAAAAGAGCTAGAAGGCTGAAAATGCAGATTTAGACTTGTAGGCATTGTGTGAACAAGATAGCGTTGAAAAATCGGCCCCAGCTTATTCCGCCTTAGAGAAAACCGCGTTGACATTTTTTCCAAATGCCTTGCAATATCTCCTTAACGAAAAGAGCTAGAAGGCTGAAAATGCAGATTTAGACTTGTAGGCATTGTGTGAACAAGATAACGTTGAAAAATCGGCCCCAGCTCATTCCGCCTTAGAGAAAACCGCGTTGACATTTTTTCCAAATGCTTTGCAATATCTCCTTAACGAAAAGAGCTGGAAGGCTGAAAATGCAGATTTAGACTTGTAGGCATTGTGTGAACAAGATAACGTTGAAAAATCGGCCCCAGCTTATTCCGCCTTAGAGAAAACCGCGTTGACATTTTTTCCAAATGCCATGCAATATCTCCTTAACGAAAAGAGCTGGAAGGCTTAAAATGCAGATTTAGACTTGTAGGCATTGTGTGAACAAGATAACGTTGAAAAATCGGCCCCAGCTTATTCCGCCTTAGAGAAAACCGCGTTGACATTTTTTCCAAATGCTTTGCAATATCTCCTTAACGAAAAGCGCTAGAAGGCTGAAAATGCAGATTTAGACTTGTAGGCATTGTGTGAACAAGATAACGTTGAAAAAACGGCCCCAGCTTATTCCGCCTTAGAGAAAACCGCGTTGACATTTTTTCCAAATGCTTTGCAATATCTCCTTAACGAAAAGAGCTAGAAGGCTGAAAATGCAGATTTAGACTTGTAGGCATTGTGTGAACAAGATAGCGTTGAAAAATCGGCCCCAGCTTATTCCGCCTTAGAGAAAACCGCGTTGACATTTTTTCCAAATGCCTTGCAATATCTCCTTAACGAAAAGAGCTGGAAGGCTGAAAATGCAGATTTAGACTTGTAGGCATTGTGTGAACAAGATAGCGTTGAAAAATCGGCCCCAGCTCATTCCGCCTTAGAGAAAACCGCGTTGACATTTTTTCCAAATGCTTTGCAATATCTCCTTAACGAAAAGAGCTAGAAGGCTGAAAATGCAGATTTAGACTTGTAGGCATTGTGTGAACAAGATAACGTTGAAAAATCGGCCCCAGCTTATTCCGCCTTAGAGAAAACCGCGTTGACATTTTTTCCAAATGCTTTGCAATATCTCCTTAACGAAAGAGCTGGAAGGCTGAAAATGCAGATTTAGACTTGTAGGCATTGTGTGAACAAGATAACGTTGAAAAATCGGCCCCAGCTTATTCCGCCTTAGAGAAAACCGCGTTGACATTTTTTCCAAATGCTTTGCAATATCTCCTTAAAGAAAAGAGCTAGAAGGCTGAAAATGCAGATTTAGACTTGTAGGCATTGTGTGAACAAGATAGCGTTGAAAAATCGGCCCCAGCTTATTCCGCCTTAGAGAAAACCGCGTTGACATTTTTTCCAAATGCCTTGCAATATCTCCTTAACGAAAAGAGCTAGAAGGCTGAAAATGCAGATTTAGACTTGTAGGCATTGTTTGAACAAGATAACGTTGAAAAATCGGCCCCAGCTCATTCCGCCTTAGAGAAAACCGCGTTGACATTTTTTCCAAATGCTTTGCAATATCTCCTTAACGAAGAGAGCTGGAAGGCTGAAAATGCAGATTTAGACTTGTAGGCATTGTGTGAACAAGATAACGTTGAAAAATCGGCCCCAGCTTATTCCGCCTTAGAGAAAACCGCGTTGACATTTTTTCCAAATGCTTTGCAATATCTCCTTAACGAAAAGAGCTAGAAGGCTGAAAATGCAGATTTAGACTTGTAGGCATTGTGTGAACAAGATAACGTTGAAAAATCGGCCCCAGCTTATTCCGCCTTAGAGAAAACCGCGTTGACATTTTTTCCAAATGCTTTGCAATATCTCCTTAACGAAAAGAGCTAGAAGGCTGAAAATGCAGATTTAGACTTGTAGGCATTGTGTGAACAAGATAACGTTGAAAAATCGGCCCCAGCTCATTCCGCCTTAGAGAAAACCGCGTTGACATTTTTTCCAAATGCTTTGCAATATCTCCTTAACGAAAAGAGCTGGAAGGCTGAAAATGCAGATTTAGACTTGTAGGCATTGTGTGAACAAGATAGCGTTGAAAAATCGGCCCCAGCTCATTCCGCCTTAGAGAAAACCGCGTTGACATTTTTTCCAAATGCTTTGCAATATCTCCTTAACGAAAAGAGCTAGAAGGCTGAAAATGCAGATTTAGACTTGTAGGCATTGTGTGAACAAGATAACGTTGAAAAATCGGCCCCAGCTCATTCCGCCTTAGAGAAAACCGCGTTGACATTTTTTCCAAATGCTTTGCAATATCTCCTTAACGAAAAGAGCTGGAAGGCTGAAAATGCAGATTTAGACTTGTAGGCATTGTGTGAACAAGATAACGTTGAAAAATCGGCCCCAGCTTATTCCGCCTTAGAGAAAACCGCGTTGACATTTTTTCCAAATGCCTTGCAATATCTCCTTAACGAAAAAAGCTGGAAGGCTGAAAATGCAGATTTAGACTTGTAGGCATTGTGTGAACAAGATAACGTTGAAAAATCGGCCCCAGCTTATTCCGCCTTAGAGAAAACCGCGTTGACATTTTTTCCAAATGCTTTGCAATATCTCCTTAAAGAAAAGAGCTAGAAGGCTGAAAATGCAGATTTAGACTTGTAGGCATTGTGTGAACAAGATAGCGTTGAAAAATCGGCCCCAGCTTATTCCGCCTTAGAGAAAACCGCGTTGACATTTTTTCCAAATGCTTTGCAATATCTCCTTAACGAAAAGAGCTAGAAGGCTGAAAATGCAGATTTAGACTTGTAGGCATTGTGTGAACAAGATAACGTTGAAAAATCGGCCCCAGCTCATTCCGCCTTAGAGAAAACCGCGTTGACATTTTTTCCAAATGCTTTGCAATATCTCCTTAACGAAAAGAGCTGGAAGGCTGAAAATGCAGATTTAGACTTGTAGGCATTGTGTGAACAAGATAGCGTTGAAAAATCGGCCCCAGCTCATTCCGCCTTAGAGAAAACCGCGTTGACATTTTTTCCAAATGCTTTGCAATATCTCCTTAACGAAAAGAGCTAGAAGGCTGAAAATGCAGATTTAGACTTGTAGGCATTGTGTGAACAAGATAACGTTGAAAAATCGGCCCCAGCTCATTCCGCCTTAGAGAAAACCGCGTTGACATTTTTTCCAAATGCTTTGCAATATCTCCTTAACGAAAAGAGCTGGAAGGCTGAAAATGCAGATTTAGACTTGTAGGCATTGTGTGAACAAGATAACGTTGAAAAATCGGCCCCAGCTTATTCCGCCTTAGAGAAAACCGCGTTGACATTTTTTCCAAATGCTTTGCAATATCTCCTTAACGAAAAGAGCTGGAAGGCTGAAAATGCAGATTTAGACTTGTAGGCATTGTGTGAACAAGATAACGTTGAAAAATCGGCCCCAGCTTATTCCGCCTTAGAGAAAACCGCGTTGACATTTTTTCCAAATGCCTTGCAATATCTCCTTAACGAAAAAAGCTGGAAGGCTGAAAATGCAGATTTAGACTTGTAGGCATTGTGTGAACAAGATAACGTTGAAAAATCGGCCCCAGCTTATTCCGCCTTAGAGAAAACCGCGTTGACATTTTTTCCAAATGCTTTGCAATATCTCCTTAAAGAAAAGAGCTAGAAGGCTGAAAATGCAGATTTAGACTTGTAGGCATTGTGTGAACAAGATAGCGTTGAAAAATCGGCCCCAGCTTATTCCGCCTTAGAGAAAACCGCGTTGACATTTTTTCCAAATGCCTTGCAATATCTCCTTAACGAAAAGAGCTAGAAGGCTGAAAATGCAGATTTAGACTTGTAGGCATTGTGTGAACAAGATAACGTTGAAAAATCGGCCCCAGCTTATTCCGCCTTAGAGAAAACCGCGTTGACATTTTTTCCAAATGCTTTGCAATATCTCCTTAACGAAAAGAGCTGGAAGGCTGAAAATGCAGATTTAGACTTGTAGGCATTGTGTGAACAAGATAACGTTGAAAAATCGGCCCCAGCTTATTCCGCCTTAGAGAAAACCGCGTTGACATTTTTTCCAAATGCCATGCAATATCTCCTTAACGAAAAGAGCTGGAAGGCTTAAAATGCAGATTTAGACTTGTAGGCATTGTGTGAACAAGATAACGTTGAAAAATCGGCCCCAGCTTATTCCGCCTTAGAGAAAACCGCGTTGACATTTTTTCCAAATGCTTTGCAATATCTCCTTAACGAAAAGCGCTAGAAGGCTGAAAATGCAGATTTAGACTTGTAGGCATTGTGTGAACAAGATAACGTTGAAAAATCGGCCCCAGCTTATTCCGCCTTAGAGAAAACCGCGTTGACATTTTTTCCAAATGCTTTGCAATATCTCCTTAACGAAAAGAGCTAGAAGGCTGAAAATGCAGATTTAGACTTGTAGGCATTGTGTGAACAAGATAGCGTTGAAAAATCGGCCCCAGCTTATTCCGCCTTAGAGAAAACCGCGTTGACATTTTTTCCAAATGCCTTGCAATATCTCCTTAACGAAAAGAGCTAGAAGGCTGAAAATGCAGATTTAGACTTGTAGGCATTGTGTGAACAAGATAACGTTGAAAAATCGGCCCCAGCTCATTCCGCCTTAGAGAAAACCGCGTTGACATTTTTTCCAAATGCTTTGCAATATCTCCTTAACGAAAAGAGCTGGAAGGCTGAAAATGCAGATTTAGACTTGTAGGCATTGTGTGAACAAGATAACGTTGAAAAATCGGCCCCAGCTTATTCCGCCTTAGAGAAAACCGCGTTGACATTTTTTCCAAATGCCATGCAATATCTCCTTAACGAAAAGAGCTGGAAGGCTTAAAATGCAGATTTAGACTTGTAGGCATTGTGTGAACAAGATAACGTTGAAAAATCGGCCCCAGCTTATTCCGCCTTAGAGAAAACCGCGTTGACATTTTTTCCAAATGCCATGCAATATCTCCTTAACGAAAAGAGCTGGAAGGCTTAAAATGCAGATTTAGACTTGTAGGCATTGTGTGAACAAGATAACGTTGAAAAATCGGCCCCAGCTTATTCCGCCTTAGAGAAAACCGCGTTGAAATTTTTTCCAAATGCTTTGCAATATCTCCTTAACGAAAAGAGCTAGAAGGCTGAAAATGCAGATTTAGACTGGTAGGCATTGTGTGAACAAGATAGCGTTGAAAAATCGGCCCCAGCTTATTCCGCCTTAGAGAAAACCGCGTTGACATTTTTTCCAAATGCCTTGCAATATCTCCTTAACGAAAAGAGCTGGAAGGCTGAAAATGCAGATTTAGACTTGTAGGCATTGTGTGAACAAGATAGCGTTGAAAAATCGGCCCCAGCTCATTCCGCCTTAGAGAAAACCGCGTTGACATTTTTTCCAAATGCTTTGCAATATCTCCTTAACGAAAAGAGCTGGAAGGCTGAAAATGCAGATTTAGACTTGTAGGCATTGTGTGAACAAGATAACGTTGAAAAATCGGCCCCAGCTTATTCCGCCTTAGAGAAAACCGCGTTGACATTTTTTCCAAATGCCATGCAATATCTCCTTAACGAAAAGAGCTGGAAGGCTTAAAATGCAGATTTAGACTTGTAGGCATTGTGTGAACAAGATAACGTTGAAAAATCGGCCCCAGCTTATTCCGCCTTAGAGAAAACCGCGTTGAAATTTTTTCCAAATGCTTTGCAATATCTCCTTAACGAAAAGAGCTAGAAGGCTGAAAATGCAGATTTAGACTGGTAGGCATTGTGTGAACAAGATAGCGTTGAAAAATCGGCCCCAGCTTATTCCGCCTTAGAGAAAACCGCGTTGACATTTTTTCCAAATGCCTTGCAATATCTCCTTAACGAAAAGAGCTAGAAGGCTGTAAATGCAGATTTAGACTTGTAGGCATTGTGTGAACAAGATAACGTTGAAAAATCGGCCCCAGCTCATTCCGCCTTAGAGAAAACCGCGTTGACATTTTTTCCAAATGCTTTGCAATATCTCCTTAACGAAAAGAGCTGGAAGGCTGAAATTGCAGATTTAGACTTGTAGGCATTGTGTGAACAAGATAACGTTGAAAAATCGGCCCCAGCTTATTCCGCCTTAGAGAAAACCGCGTTGACATTTTTTCCAAATGCCTTGCAATATCTCCTTAACGAAAAGAGCTAGAAGGCTGAAAATGCAGATTTAGACTTGTAGGCATTGTGTGAACAAGATAACGTTGAAAAATCGGCCCCAGCTCATTCCGCCTTAGAGAAAACCGCGTTGACATTTTTTCCAAATGCTTTGCAATATCTCCTTAACGAAAAGAGCTGGAAGGCTGAAAATGCAGATTTAGACTTGTAGGCATTGTGTGAACAAGATAACGTTGAAAAATCGGCCCCAGCTTATTCCGCCTTAGAGAAAACCGCGTTGACATTTTTTCCAAATGCCATGCAATATCTCCTTAACGAAAAGAGCTGGAAGGCTTAAAATGCAGATTTAGACTTGTAGGCATTGTGTGAACAAGATAACGTTGAAAAATCGGCCCCAGCTTATTCCGCCTTAGAGAAAACCGCGTTGAAATTTTTTCCAAATGCTTTGCAATATCTCCTTAACGAAAAGAGCTAGAAGGCTGAAAATGCAGATTTAGACTGGTAGGCATTGTGTGAACAAGATAGCGTTGAAAAATCGGCCCCAGCTTATTCCGCCTTAGAGAAAACCGCGTTGACATTTTTTCCAAATGCCTTGCAATATCTCCTTAACGAAAAGAGCTAGAAGGCTGTAAATGCAGATTTAGACTTGTAGGCATTGTGTGAACAAGATAACGTTGAAAAATCGGCCCCAGCTCATTCCGCCTTAGAGAAAACCGCGTTGACATTTTTTCCAAATGCTTTGCAATATCTCCTTAACGAAAAGAGCTGGAAGGCTGAAATTGCAGATTTAGACTTGTAGGCATTGTGTGAACAAGATAACGTTGAAAAATCGGCCCCAGCTTATTCCGCCTTAGAGAAAACCGCGTTGACATTTTTTCCAAATGCCTTGCAATATCTCCTTAACGAAAAGAGCTGGAAGGCTGAAAATGCAGATTTAGACTTGTAGGCATTGTGTGAACAAGATAGCGTTGAAAAATCGGCCCCAGCTTATTCCGCCTTAGAGAAAACCGCGTTGACATTTTTTCCAAATGCCTTGCAATATCTCCTTAACGAAAAGAGCTGGAAGGCTGAAAATGCAGATTTAGACTTGTAGGCATTGTGTGAACAAGATAGCGTTGAAAAATCGGCCCCAGCTTATTCCGCCTTAGAGAAAACCGCGTTGACATTTTTTCCAAATGCCTTGCAATATCTCCTTAACGAAAAGAGCTAGAAGGCTGAAAATGCAGATTTAGACTTGTAGGCATTGTGTGAACAAGATAACGTTGAAAAATCGGCCCCAGCTTATTCCGCCTTAGAGAAAACCGCGTTGACATTTTTTCCAAATGCTTTGCAATATCTCCTTAACGAAAAGAGCTGGAAGGCTGAAAATGCAGATTTAGACTTGTAGGCATTGTGTGAACAAGATAACGTTGAAAAATCGGCCCCAGCTTATTCCGCCTTAGAGAAAACCGCGTTGACATTTTTTCCAAATGCCATGCAATATCTCCTTAACGAAAAGAGCTGGAAGGCTTAAAATGCAGATTTAGACTTGTAGGCATTGTGTGAACAAGATAACGTTGAAAAATCGGCCCCAGCTTATTCCGCCTTAGAGAAAACCGCGTTGACATTTTTTCCAAATGCTTTGCAATATCTCCTTAACGAAAAGCGCTAGAAGGCTGAAAATGCAGATTTAGACTTGTAGGCATTGTGTGAACAAGATAACGTTGAAAAATCGGCCCCAGCTTATTCCGCCTTAGAGAAAACCGCGTTGACATTTTTTCCAAATGCTTTGCAATATCTCCTTAACGAAAAGAGCTAGAAGGCTGAAAATGCAGATTTAGACTTGTAGGCATTGTGTGAACAAGATAGCGTTGAAAAATCGGCCCCAGCTTATTCCGCCTTAGAGAAAACCGCGTTGACATTTTTTCCAAATGCCTTGCAATATCTCCTTAACGAAAAGAGCTAGAAGGCTGAAAATGCAGATTTAGACTTGTAGGCATTGTGTGAACAAGATAACGTTGAAAAATCGGCCCCAGCTCATTCCGCCTTAGAGAAAACCGCGTTGACATTTTTTCCAAATGCTTTGCAATATCTCCTTAACGAAAAGAGCTGGAAGGCTGAAAATGCAGATTTAGACTTGTAGGCATTGTGTGAACAAGATAACGTTGAAAAATCGGCCCCAGCTTATTCCGCCTTAGAGAAAACCGCGTTGACATTTTTTCCAAATGCCATGCAATATCTCCTTAACGAAAAGAGCTGGAAGGCTTAAAATGCAGATTTAGACTTGTAGGCATTGTGTGAACAAGATAACGTTGAAAAATCGGCCCCAGCTTATTCCGCCTTAGAGAAAACCGCGTTGACATTTTTTCCAAATGCCATGCAATATCTCCTTAACGAAAAGAGCTGGAAGGCTTAAAATGCAGATTTAGACTTGTAGGCATTGTGTGAACAAGATAACGTTGAAAAATCGGCCCCAGCTTATTCCGCCTTAGAGAAAACCGCGTTGAAATTTTTTCCAAATGCTTTGCAATATCTCCTTAACGAAAAGAGCTAGAAGGCTGAAAATGCAGATTTAGACTGGTAGGCATTGTGTGAACAAGATAGCGTTGAAAAATCGGCCCCAGCTTATTCCGCCTTAGAGAAAACCGCGTTGACATTTTTTCCAAATGCCTTGCAATATCTCCTTAACGAAAAGAGCTGGAAGGCTGAAAATGCAGATTTAGACTTGTAGGCATTGTGTGAACAAGATAGCGTTGAAAAATCGGCCCCAGCTCATTCCGCCTTAGAGAAAACCGCGTTGACATTTTTTCCAAATGCTTTGCAATATCTCCTTAACGAAAAGAGCTGGAAGGCTGAAAATGCAGATTTAGACTTGTAGGCATTGTGTGAACAAGATAACGTTGAAAAATCGGCCCCAGCTTATTCCGCCTTAGAGAAAACCGCGTTGACATTTTTTCCAAATGCCATGCAATATCTCCTTAACGAAAAGAGCTGGAAGGCTTAAAATGCAGATTTAGACTTGTAGGCATTGTGTGAACAAGATAACGTTGAAAAATCGGCCCCAGCTTATTCCGCCTTAGAGAAAACCGCGTTGAAATTTTTTCCAAATGCTTTGCAATATCTCCTTAACGAAAAGAGCTAGAAGGCTGAAAATGCAGATTTAGACTGGTAGGCATTGTGTGAACAAGATAGCGTTGAAAAATCGGCCCCAGCTTATTCCGCCTTAGAGAAAACCGCGTTGACATTTTTTCCAAATGCCTTGCAATATCTCCTTAACGAAAAGAGCTAGAAGGCTGTAAATGCAGATTTAGACTTGTAGGCATTGTGTGAACAAGATAACGTTGAAAAATCGGCCCCAGCTCATTCCGCCTTAGAGAAAACCGCGTTGACATTTTTTCCAAATGCTTTGCAATATCTCCTTAACGAAAAGAGCTGGAAGGCTGAAATTGCAGATTTAGACTTGTAGGCATTGTGTGAACAAGATAACGTTGAAAAATCGGCCCCAGCTTATTCCGCCTTAGAGAAAACCGCGTTGACATTTTTTCCAAATGCCTTGCAATATCTCCTTAACGAAAAGAGCTAGAAGGCTGAAAATGCAGATTTAGACTTGTAGGCATTGTGTGAACAAGATAACGTTGAAAAATCGGCCCCAGCTCATTCCGCCTTAGAGAAAACCGCGTTGACATTTTTTCCAAATGCTTTGCAATATCTCCTTAACGAAAAGAGCTGGAAGGCTGAAAATGCAGATTTAGACTTGTAGGCATTGTGTGAACAAGATAACGTTGAAAAATCGGCCCCAGCTTATTCCGCCTTAGAGAAAACCGCGTTGACATTTTTTCCAAATGCCATGCAATATCTCCTTAACGAAAAGAGCTGGAAGGCTTAAAATGCAGATTTAGACTTGTAGGCATTGTGTGAACAAGATAACGTTGAAAAATCGGCCCCAGCTTATTCCGCCTTAGAGAAAACCGCGTTGAAATTTTTTCCAAATGCTTTGCAATATCTCCTTAACGAAAAGAGCTAGAAGGCTGAAAATGCAGATTTAGACTGGTAGGCATTGTGTGAACAAGATAGCGTTGAAAAATCGGCCCCAGCTTATTCCGCCTTAGAGAAAACCGCGTTGACATTTTTTCCAAATGCCTTGCAATATCTCCTTAACGAAAAGAGCTAGAAGGCTGTAAATGCAGATTTAGACTTGTAGGCATTGTGTGAACAAGATAACGTTGAAAAATCGGCCCCAGCTCATTCCGCCTTAGAGAAAACCGCGTTGACATTTTTTCCAAATGCTTTGCAATATCTCCTTAACGAAAAGAGCTGGAAGGCTGAAATTGCAGATTTAGACTTGTAGGCATTGTGTGAACAAGATAACGTTGAAAAATCGGCCCCAGCTTATTCCGCCTTAGAGAAAACCGCGTTGACATTTTTTCCAAATGCCTTGCAATATCTCCTTAACGAAAAGAGCTGGAAGGCTGAAAATGCAGATTTAGACTTGTAGGCATTGTGTGAACAAGATAGCGTTGAAAAATCGGCCCCAGCTTATTCCGCCTTAGAGAAAACCGCGTTGACATTTTTTCCAAATGCCTTGCAATATCTCCTTAACGAAAAGAGCTGGAAGGCTGAAAATGCAGATTTAGACTTGTAGGCATTGTGTGAACAAGATAGCGTTGAAAAATCGGCCCCAGCTCATTCCGCCTTAGAGAAAACCGCGTTGACATTTTTTCCAAATGCTTTGCAATATCTCCTTAACGAAAAGAGCTAGAAGGCTGAAAATGCAGATTTAGACTTGTAGGCATTGTGTGAACAAGATAACGTTGAAAAATCGGCCCCAGCTCATTCCGCCTTAGAGAAAACCGCGTTGACATTTTTTCCAAATGCTTTGCAATATCTCCTTAACGAAAAGAGCTGGAAGGCTGAAAATGCAGATTTAGACTTGTAGGCATTGTGTGAACAAGATAACGTTGAAAAATCGGCCCCAGCTTATTCCGCCTTAGAGAAAACCGCGTTGACATTTTTTCCAAATGCTTTGCAATATCTCCTTAACGAAAAGAGCTGGAAGGCTGAAAATGCAGATTTAGACTTGTAGGCATTGTGTGAACAAGATAACGTTGAAAAATCGGCCCCAGCTTATTCCGCCTTAGAGAAAACCGCGTTGACATTTTTTCCAAATGCCTTGCAATATCTCCTTAACGAAAAAAGCTGGAAGGCTGAAAATGCAGATTTAGACTTGTAGGCATTGTGTGAACAAGATAACGTTGAAAAATCGGCCCCAGCTTATTCCGCCTTAGAGAAAACCGCGTTGACATTTTTTCCAAATGCTTTGCAATATCTCCTTAAAGAAAAGAGCTAGAAGGCTGAAAATGCAGATTTAGACTTGTAGGCATTGTGTGAACAAGATAGCGTTGAAAAATCGGCCCCAGCTTATTCCGCCTTAGAGAAAACCGCGTTGACATTTTTTCCAAATGCCTTGCAATATCTCCTTAACGAAAAGAGCTAGAAGGCTGAAAATGCAGATTTAGACTTGTAGGCATTGTGTGAACAAGATAACGTTGAAAAATCGGCCCCAGCTCATTCCGCCTTAGAGAAAACCGCGTTGACATTTTTTCCAAATGCTTTGCAATATCTCCTTAACGAAAAGAGCTGGAAGGCTGAAAATGCAGATTTAGACTTGTAGGCATTGTGTGAACAAGATAACGTTGAAAAATCGGCCCCAGCTTATTCCGCCTTAGAGAAAACCGCGTTGACATTTTTTCCAAATGCCATGCAATATCTCCTTAACGAAAAGAGCTGGAAGGCTTAAAATGCAGATTTAGACTTGTAGGCATTGTGTGAACAAGATAACGTTGAAAAATCGGCCCCAGCTTATTCCGCCTTAGAGAAAACCGCGTTGACATTTTTTCCAAATGCTTTGCAATATCTCCTTAACGAAAAGCGCTAGAAGGCTGAAAATGCAGATTTAGACTTGTAGGCATTGTGTGAACAAGATAACGTTGAAAAAACGGCCCCAGCTTATTCCGCCTTAGAGAAAACCGCGTTGACATTTTTTCCAAATGCTTTGCAATATCTCCTTAACGAAAAGAGCTAGAAGGCTGAAAATGCAGATTTAGACTTGTAGGCATTGTGTGAACAAGATAGCGTTGAAAAATCGGCCCCAGCTTATTCCGCCTTAGAGAAAACCGCGTTGACATTTTTTCCAAATGCCTTGCAATATCTCCTTAACGAAAAGAGCTGGAAGGCTGAAAATGCAGATTTAGACTTGTAGGCATTGTGTGAACAAGATAGCGTTGAAAAATCGGCCCCAGCTCATTCCGCCTTAGAGAAAACCGCGTTGACATTTTTTCCAAATGCTTTGCAATATCTCCTTAACGAAAAGAGCTAGAAGGCTGAAAATGCAGATTTAGACTTGTAGGCATTGTGTGAACAAGATAACGTTGAAAAATCGGCCCCAGCTTATTCCGCCTTAGAGAAAACCGCGTTGACATTTTTTCCAAATGCTTTGCAATATCTCCTTAACGAAAGAGCTGGAAGGCTGAAAATGCAGATTTAGACTTGTAGGCATTGTGTGAACAAGATAACGTTGAAAAATCGGCCCCAGCTTATTCCGCCTTAGAGAAAACCGCGTTGACATTTTTTCCAAATGCTTTGCAATATCTCCTTAAAGAAAAGAGCTAGAAGGCTGAAAATGCAGATTTAGACTTGTAGGCATTGTGTGAACAAGATAGCGTTGAAAAATCGGCCCCAGCTTATTCCGCCTTAGAGAAAACCGCGTTGACATTTTTTCCAAATGCCTTGCAATATCTCCTTAACGAAAAGAGCTAGAAGGCTGAAAATGCAGATTTAGACTTGTAGGCATTGTTTGAACAAGATAACGTTGAAAAATCGGCCCCAGCTCATTCCGCCTTAGAGAAAACCGCGTTGACATTTTTTCCAAATGCTTTGCAATATCTCCTTAACGAAGAGAGCTGGAAGGCTGAAAATGCAGATTTAGACTTGTAGGCATTGTGTGAACAAGATAACGTTGAAAAATCGGCCCCAGCTTATTCCGCCTTAGAGAAAACCGCGTTGACATTTTTTCCAAATGCTTTGCAATATCTCCTTAACGAAAAGAGCTAGAAGGCTGAAAATGCAGATTTAGACTTGTAGGCATTGTGTGAACAAGATAACGTTGAAAAATCGGCCCCAGCTTATTCCGCCTTAGAGAAAACCGCGTTGACATTTTTTCCAAATGCTTTGCAATATCTCCTTAACGAAAAGAGCTAGAAGGCTGAAAATGCAGATTTAGACTTGTAGGCATTGTGTGAACAAGATAACGTTGAAAAATCGGCCCCAGCTCATTCCGCCTTAGAGAAAACCGCGTTGACATTTTTTCCAAATGCTTTGCAATATCTCCTTAACGAAAAGAGCTGGAAGGCTGAAAATGCAGATTTAGACTTGTAGGCATTGTGTGAACAAGATAGCGTTGAAAAATCGGCCCCAGCTCATTCCGCCTTAGAGAAAACCGCGTTGACATTTTTTCCAAATGCTTTGCAATATCTCCTTAACGAAAAGAGCTAGAAGGCTGAAAATGCAGATTTAGACTTGTAGGCATTGTGTGAACAAGATAACGTTGAAAAATCGGCCCCAGCTCATTCCGCCTTAGAGAAAACCGCGTTGACATTTTTTCCAAATGCTTTGCAATATCTCCTTAACGAAAAGAGCTGGAAGGCTGAAAATGCAGATTTAGACTTGTAGGCATTGTGTGAACAAGATAACGTTGAAAAATCGGCCCCAGCTTATTCCGCCTTAGAGAAAACCGCGTTGACATTTTTTCCAAATGCCTTGCAATATCTCCTTAACGAAAAAAGCTGGAAGGCTGAAAATGCAGATTTAGACTTGTAGGCATTGTGTGAACAAGATAACGTTGAAAAATCGGCCCCAGCTTATTCCGCCTTAGAGAAAACCGCGTTGACATTTTTTCCAAATGCTTTGCAATATCTCCTTAAAGAAAAGAGCTAGAAGGCTGAAAATGCAGATTTAGACTTGTAGGCATTGTGTGAACAAGATAGCGTTGAAAAATCGGCCCCAGCTTATTCCGCCTTAGAGAAAACCGCGTTGACATTTTTTCCAAATGCTTTGCAATATCTCCTTAACGAAAAGAGCTAGAAGGCTGAAAATGCAGATTTAGACTTGTAGGCATTGTGTGAACAAGATAACGTTGAAAAATCGGCCCCAGCTCATTCCGCCTTAGAGAAAACCGCGTTGACATTTTTTCCAAATGCTTTGCAATATCTCCTTAACGAAAAGAGCTGGAAGGCTGAAAATGCAGATTTAGACTTGTAGGCATTGTGTGAACAAGATAGCGTTGAAAAATCGGCCCCAGCTCATTCCGCCTTAGAGAAAACCGCGTTGACATTTTTTCCAAATGCTTTGCAATATCTCCTTAACGAAAAGAGCTAGAAGGCTGAAAATGCAGATTTAGACTTGTAGGCATTGTGTGAACAAGATAACGTTGAAAAATCGGCCCCAGCTCATTCCGCCTTAGAGAAAACCGCGTTGACATTTTTTCCAAATGCTTTGCAATATCTCCTTAACGAAAAGAGCTGGAAGGCTGAAAATGCAGATTTAGACTTGTAGGCATTGTGTGAACAAGATAACGTTGAAAAATCGGCCCCAGCTTATTCCGCCTTAGAGAAAACCGCGTTGACATTTTTTCCAAATGCTTTGCAATATCTCCTTAACGAAAAGAGCTGGAAGGCTGAAAATGCAGATTTAGACTTGTAGGCATTGTGTGAACAAGATAACGTTGAAAAATCGGCCCCAGCTTATTCCGCCTTAGAGAAAACCGCGTTGACATTTTTTCCAAATGCCTTGCAATATCTCCTTAACGAAAAAAGCTGGAAGGCTGAAAATGCAGATTTAGACTTGTAGGCATTGTGTGAACAAGATAACGTTGAAAAATCGGCCCCAGCTTATTCCGCCTTAGAGAAAACCGCGTTGACATTTTTTCCAAATGCTTTGCAATATCTCCTTAAAGAAAAGAGCTAGAAGGCTGAAAATGCAGATTTAGACTTGTAGGCATTGTGTGAACAAGATAGCGTTGAAAAATCGGCCCCAGCTTATTCCGCCTTAGAGAAAACCGCGTTGACATTTTTTCCAAATGCCTTGCAATATCTCCTTAACGAAAAGAGCTAGAAGGCTGAAAATGCAGATTTAGACTTGTAGGCATTGTGTGAACAAGATAACGTTGAAAAATCGGCCCCAGCTTATTCCGCCTTAGAGAAAACCGCGTTGACATTTTTTCCAAATGCTTTGCAATATCTCCTTAACGAAAAGAGCTGGAAGGCTGAAAATGCAGATTTAGACTTGTAGGCATTGTGTGAACAAGATAACGTTGAAAAATCGGCCCCAGCTTATTCCGCCTTAGAGAAAACCGCGTTGACATTTTTTCCAAATGCCATGCAATATCTCCTTAACGAAAAGAGCTGGAAGGCTTAAAATGCAGATTTAGACTTGTAGGCATTGTGTGAACAAGATAACGTTGAAAAATCGGCCCCAGCTTATTCCGCCTTAGAGAAAACCGCGTTGACATTTTTTCCAAATGCTTTGCAATATCTCCTTAACGAAAAGCGCTAGAAGGCTGAAAATGCAGATTTAGACTTGTAGGCATTGTGTGAACAAGATAACGTTGAAAAATCGGCCCCAGCTTATTCCGCCTTAGAGAAAACCGCGTTGACATTTTTTCCAAATGCTTTGCAATATCTCCTTAACGAAAAGAGCTAGAAGGCTGAAAATGCAGATTTAGACTTGTAGGCATTGTGTGAACAAGATAGCGTTGAAAAATCGGCCCCAGCTTATTCCGCCTTAGAGAAAACCGCGTTGACATTTTTTCCAAATGCCTTGCAATATCTCCTTAACGAAAAGAGCTAGAAGGCTGAAAATGCAGATTTAGACTTGTAGGCATTGTGTGAACAAGATAACGTTGAAAAATCGGCCCCAGCTCATTCCGCCTTAGAGAAAACCGCGTTGACATTTTTTCCAAATGCTTTGCAATATCTCCTTAACGAAAAGAGCTGGAAGGCTGAAAATGCAGATTTAGACTTGTAGGCATTGTGTGAACAAGATAACGTTGAAAAATCGGCCCCAGCTTATTCCGCCTTAGAGAAAACCGCGTTGACATTTTTTCCAAATGCCTTGCAATATCTCCTTAACGAAAAGAGCTGGAAGGCTGAAAATGCAGATTTAGACTTGTAGGCATTGTGTGAACAAGATAGCGTTGAAAAATCGGCCCCAGCTTATTCCGCCTTAGAGAAAACCGCGTTGACATTTTTTCCAAATGCCTTGCAATATCTCCTTAACGAAAAGAGCTGGAAGGCTGAAAATGCAGATTTAGACTTGTAGGCATTGTGTGAACAAGATAGCGTTGAAAAATCGGCCCCAGCTCATTCCGCCTTAGAGAAAACCGCGTTGACATTTTTTCCAAATGCTTTGCAATATCTCCTTAACGAAAAGAGCTAGAAGGCTGAAAATGCAGATTTAGACTTGTAGGCATTGTGTGAACAAGATAACGTTGAAAAATCGGCCCCAGCTTATTCCGCCTTAGAGAAAACCGCGTTGACATTTTTTCCAAATGCTTTGCAATATCTCCTTAACGAAAAGAGCTGGAAGGCTGAAAATGCAGATTTAGACTTGTAGGCATTGTGTGAACAAGATAACGTTGAAAAATCGGCCCCAGCTTATTCCGCCTTAGAGAAAACCGCGTTGACATTTTTTCCAAATGCTTTGCAATATCTCCTTAACGAAAAGAGCTGGAAGGCTGAAAATGCAGATTTAGACTTGTAGGCATTGTGTGAACAAGATAACGTTGAAAAATCGGCCCCAGCTTATTCCGCCTTAGAGAAAACCGCGTTGACATTTTTTCCAAATGCCTTGCAATATCTCCTTAACGAAAAAAGCTGGAAGGCTGAAAATGCAGATTTAGACTTGTAGGCATTGTGTGAACAAGATAACGTTGAAAAATCGGCCCCAGCTTATTCCGCCTTAGAGAAAACCGCGTTGACATTTTTTCCAAATGCTTTGCAATATCTCCTTAAAGAAAAGAGCTAGAAGGCTGAAAATGCAGATTTAGACTTGTAGGCATTGTGTGAACAAGATAGCGTTGAAAAATCGGCCCCAGCTTATTCCGCCTTAGAGAAAACCGCGTTGACATTTTTTCCAAATGCCTTGCAATATCTCCTTAACGAAAAGAGCTAGAAGGCTGAAAATGCAGATTTAGACTTGTAGGCATTGTGTGAACAAGATAACGTTGAAAAATCGGCCCCAGCTCATTCCGCCTTAGAGAAAACCGCGTTGACATTTTTTCCAAATGCTTTGCAATATCTCCTTAACGAAAAGAGCTGGAAGGCTGAAAATGCAGATTTAGACTTGTAGGCATTGTGTGAACAAGATAGCGTTGAAAAATCGGCCCCAGCTTATTCCGCCTTAGAGAAAACCGCGTTGACATTTTTTCCAAATGCCTTGCAATATCTCCTTAACGAAAAGAGCTGGAAGGCTGAAAATGCAGATTTAGACTTGTAGGCATTGTGTGAACAAGATAGCGTTGAAAAATCGGCCCCAGCTCATTCCGCCTTAGAGAAAACCGCGTTGACATTTTTTCCAAATGCTTTGCAATATCTCCTTAACGAAAAGAGCTAGAAGGCTGAAAATGCAGATTTAGACTTGTAGGCATTGTGTGAACAAGATAACGTTGAAAAATCGGCCCCAGCTTATTCCGCCTTAGAGAAAACCGCGTTGACATTTTTTCCAAATGCTTTGCAATATCTCCTTAACGAAAAGAGCTGGAAGGCTGAAAATGCAGATTTAGACTTGTAGGCATTGTGTGAACAAGATAACGTTGAAAAATCGGCCCCAGCTTATTCCGCCTTAGAGAAAACCGCGTTGACATTTTTTCCAAATGCTTTGCAATATCTCCTTAACGAAAAGAGCTGGAAGGCTGAAAATGCAGATTTAGACTTGTAGGCATTGTGTGAACAAGATAACGTTGAAAAATCGGCCCCAGCTTATTCCGCCTTAGAGAAAACCGCGTTGACATTTTTTCCAAATGCCTTGCAATATCTCCTTAACGAAAAAAGCTGGAAGGCTGAAAATGCAGATTTAGACTTGTAGGCATTGTGTGAACAAGATAGCGTTGAAAAATCGGCCCCAGCTTATTCCGCCTTAGAGAAAACCGCGTTGACATTTTTTCCAAATGCCTTGCAATATCTCCTTAACGAAAAGAGCTAGAAGGCTGAAAATGCAGATTTAGACTTGTAGGCATTGTGTGAACAAGATAACGTTGAAAAATCGGCCCCAGCTCATTCCGCCTTAGAGAAAACCGCGTTGACATTTTTTCCAAATGCTTTGCAATATCTCCTTAACGAAAAGAGCTGGAAGGCTGAAAATGCAGATTTAGACTTGTAGGCATTGTGTGAACAAGATAGCGTTGAAAAATCGGCCCCAGCTTATTCCGCCTTAGAGAAAACCGCGTTGACATTTTTTCCAAATGCCTTGCAATATCTCCTTAACGAAAAGAGCTGGAAGGCTGAAAATGCAGATTTAGACTTGTAGGCATTGTGTGAACAAGATAGCGTTGAAAAATCGGCCCCAGCTCATTCCGCCTTAGAGAAAACCGCGTTGACATTTTTTCCAAATGCTTTGCAATATCTCCTTAACGAAAAGAGCTAGAAGGCTGAAAATGCAGATTTAGACTTGTAGGCATTGTGTGAACAAGATAACGTTGAAAAATCGGCCCCAGCTTATTCCGCCTTAGAGAAAACCGCGTTGACATTTTTTCCAAATGCTTTGCAATATCTCCTTAACGAAAAGAGCTGGAAGGCTGAAAATGCAGATTTAGACTTGTAGGCATTGTGTGAACAAGATAACGTTGAAAAATCGGCCCCAGCTTATTCCGCCTTAGAGAAAACCGCGTTGACATTTTTTCCAAATGCTTTGCAATATCTCCTTAACGAAAAGAGCTGGAAGGCTGAAAATGCAGATTTAGACTTGTAGGCATTGTGTGAACAAGATAACGTTGAAAAATCGGCCCCAGCTTATTCCGCCTTAGAGAAAACCGCGTTGACATTTTTTCCAAATGCCTTGCAATATCTCCTTAACGAAAAGAGCTGGAAGGCTGAAAATGCAGATTTAGACTTGTAGGCATTGTGTGAACAAGATAACGTTGAAAAATCGGCCCCAGCTTATTCCGCCTTAGAGAAAACCGCGTTGACATTTTTTCCAAATGCTTTGCAATATCTCCTTAAAGAAAAGAGCTAGAAGGCTGAAAATGCAGATTTAGACTTGTAGGCATTGTGTGAACAAGATAGCGTTGAAAAATCGGCCCCAGCTTATTCCGCCTTAGAGAAAACCGCGTTGACATTTTTTCCAAATGCCTTGCAAAATCTCCTTAACGAAAAGAGCTAGAAGGCTGAAAATGCAGATTTAGACTTGTAGGCATTGTGTGAACAAGATAACGTTGAAAAATCGGCCCCAGCTCATTCCGCCTTAGAGAAAACCGCGTTGACATTTTTTCCAAATGCTTTGCAATATCTCCTTAACGAAAAGAGCTGGAAGGCTGAAAATGCAGATTTAGACTTGTAGGCATTGTGTGAACAAGATAACGTTGAAAAATCGGCCCCAGCTTATTCCGCCTTAGAGAAAACCGCGTTGACATTTTTTCCAAATGCTTTGCAATATCTCCTTAACGAAAAGAGCTAGAAGGCTGAAAATGCAGATTTAGACTTGTAGGCATTGTGTGAACAAGATAACGTTGAAAAATCGGCCCCAGCTTATTCCGCCTTAGAGAAAACCGCGTTGACATTTTTTCCAAATGCTTTGCAATATCTCCTTAACGAAAAGAGCTAGAAGGCTGAAAATGCAGATTTAGACTTGTAGGCATTGTGTGAACAAGATAACGTTGAAAAATCGGCCCCAGCTTATTCCGCCTTAGAGAAAACCGCGTTGACATTTTTTCCAAATGCTTTGCAATATCTCCTTAACGAAAAGAGCTAGAAGGCTGAAAATGCAGATTTAGACTTGTAGCCATTGTGTGAACAAGATAACGTTGAAAAATCGGCCCCAGCTTATTCCGCCTTAGAGAAAACCGCGTTGACATTTTTTCCAAATGCTTTGCAATATCTCCTTAACGAAAAGAGCTAGAAGGCTGAAAATGCAGATTTAGACTTGTAGGCATTGTGTGAACAAGATAACGTTGAAAAATCGGCCCCAGCTTATTCCGCCTTAGAGAAAACCGCGTTGACATTTTTTCCAAATGCCTTGCAATATCTCCTTAACGAAAAGAGCTGGAAGGCTGAAAATGCAGATTTAGACTTGTAGGCATTGTGTGAACAAGATAGCGTTGAAAAATCGGCCCCAGCTCATTCCGCCTTAGAGAAAACCGCGTTGACATTTTTTCCAAATGCCTTGCAATATCTCCTTAACGAAAAAAGCTAGAAGGCTGAAAATGCAGATTTAGACTTGTAGGCATTGTGTGAACAAGATAACGTTGAAAAATCGGCCCCAGCTCATTCCGCCTTAGAGAAAACCGCGTTGACATTTTTTCCAAATGCTTTGCAATATCTCCTTAACGAAAAGAGCTGGAAGGCTGAAAATGCAGATTTAGACTTGTAGGCATTGTGTGAACAAGATAACGTTGAAAAATCGGCCCCAGCTTATTCCGCCTTAGAGAAAACCGCGTTGACATTTTTTCCAAATGCTTTGCAATATCTCCTTAACGAAAAGAGCTGGAAGGCTGAAAATGCAGATTTAGACTTGTAGGCATTGTGTGAACAAGATAACGTTGAAAAATCGGCCCCAGCTTATTCCGCCTTAGAGAAAACCGCGTTGACATTTTTTCCAAATGCCATGCAATATCTCCTTAACGAAAAGAGCTGGAAGGCTTAAAATGCAGATTTAGACTTGTAGGCATTGTGTGAACAAGATAACGTTGAAAAATCGGCCCCAGCTTATTCCGCCTTAGAGAAAACCGCGTTGACATTTTTTCCAAATGCTTTGCAATATCTCCTTAACGAAAAGCGCTAGAAGGCTGAAAATGCAGATTTAGACTTGTAGGCATTGTGTGAACAAGATAACGTTGAAAAATCGGCCCCAGCTTATTCCGCCTTAGAGAAAACCGCGTTGACATTTTTTCCAAATGCTTTGCAATATCTCCTTAACGAAAAGAGCTAGAAGGCTGAAAATGCAGATTTAGACTTGTAGGCATTGTGTGAACAAGATAGCGTTGAAAAATCGGC
>NW_028142264.1:0-107320 GCF_055691185.1 Crinia signifera | reverse complement strand
TGTGATAGGGTACAGCGGTGTGAAAGTGGTATATTGAGCCTATATATTATCATTTTATTTCGACCAAAGTAGGTGAAAATTATTATTTTCACTCACTTTTGTAGAAAATAAGCACCTCACCTTCCAGGCACATAGCTGCGTATGGAAAAAGTTATTTGCCAGTTCCGGTTTTCACACCCCAATCAAGTGTGATAGGGTACAGCAGTGCGAAAAAGGTATATGGGGCCTATATATTATCACTTCATTTCTACCAAAATAGGTGAAAATTATTATTTTCACTTACTTTTGTAGAAAATAAGTACCTCACAGCGGCAGGAACATCTCGTGCACCGTTTTCGGCTTTCACCCCCCAACCATCACTCCGCGGCCGGAAGATTTCTTGCGCCGGTTCCAGCTTTCACACCCAAAAGCACCTTGTCGCGGCCAGAACATCTCATGCGTCGGTTCCGGCTTCACTCCCCAAGCACCCCAAGCTGGTGACATTTCATTCACAGGTAAATGCTTTCACCCTCCAGGCACATAGCTGAGTATGGAAAAAGTTATTTGCCAGTTCCGGTTTTCACACCCCAATTAAGTGTGATTGGGTACAGCAGTGCGAAAAAGGTATATGGGGCCTATATATTATCACTTCATTTCTACCAAAATAGGTGAAAATTATTATTTTCACTTACTTTTGTAGAAAATAAGCACCTCACAGCGGCAGGAACATCTCATGCACCGTTTTCGGCTTTCACCCCCCAACCATCACGCCGCGGCCGGAACATTTCTTGCGCCGGTAACGGCTTTCACTCCCAAAAGCACCTCATCGCGGCCAGAACATCTCATGCGTCGGTTCCGGCTTTACTCCCCCAAGCACCCTGCCAAGGTGGTGACATTTCATTCACAGGTTCCAGCTTTCACACTCCAGGCACATAGCTGAGTATGGAAAAATTTATTTGCTGGTTTTGGTTTTCACACCCCAATCAAGTGTGATAGGGTACAGCGGTGTGAAAGTGGTATATTGAGCCTATATATTATCATTTTATTTCGACCAAAGTAGGTGAAAATTATTATTTTCACTCACTTTTGTAGAAAATAAGCACCTCACCCTCAAGGCACATAGCTGCGTATGGAAAAAGTTATTTGCCAGTTCCGGTATTCACACCCCAATCAAGTGTGATAGGGTACAGCAGTGCGAAAAAGGTATATGGGGCCTATATATTATCACTTCATTTCTACCAAAATAGGTGAAAATTATTATTTTCACTTACTTTTGTAGAAAATAAGCACCTCACAGCGGCAGGAACATCTCATGCACCGTTTTCGGCTTTCAACACCCAACCATCACGCCGCGGCCGGAACATTTCTTGCGCCGGTTCCGGCTTTCACTCCCAAAAGCACCTCGTCGCGGCCAGAACATCTCATGCGTCGGTTCCGGCTTTACTCCCCCAAGCACCCTACCAAGGTGGTGACATTTCATTCACAGGTTCCAGCTTTCACCCTCCAGACACATAGCTGAGTATGGAAAAAGTTATTTGCTGGTTTTGGTTTTCACACCCCAATCAAGTGTGATAGGGTACAGCGGTGTGAAAGTGGTATATTGAGCCTATATATTATCATTTTATTTCGACCAAAGTAGGTGAAAATTATTATTTTCACTCACTTTTGTAGAAAATAAGCACCTCACCTTCCAGGCACATAGCTGCGTATGGAAAAAGTTATTTGCCAGTTCCGGTTTTCACACCCCAATCAAGTGTGATAGGGTACAGCAGTGCGAAAAAGGTATATGGGGCCTATATATTATCACTTCATTTCTACCAAAATAGGTGAAAATTATTATTTTCACTTACTTTTGTAGAAAATAAGCACCTCACAGCGGCAGGAACATCTCATGCACAGTTTTCGGCTTTCACCACCCAACCATCACGCCGCGGCCAGAACATTTCTTGCGCCGGTTCCGGCTTTCACTCCCAAAAGCACCTCGTCGCGGCCAGAACATCTCATGCGTCGGTTCCGGCTTTACTCCCCCAAGCACCCTACCAAGGTGGTGACATTTCATTCACAGGTTCCAGCTTTCACCCTCCAGACACATAGCTGAGTATGGAAAAAGTTATTTGCTGGTTTTGGTTTTCACACCCCAATCAAGTGTGATAGGGTACAGCGGTGTAAAAGTGGTATATTGAGCCTATATATTATCATTTTATTTCGACCAAAGTAGGTGAAAATTATTATTTTCACTCACTTTTGTAGAAAAAAAGCACCTCACCCTCCAGGCACATAGCTGCATATGGAAAAAGTTATTTGCCAGTTTCGGTTTTCACACCCCAATCAAGTGTGATAGGGTACAGCAGTGTGAAAAAGGTATATGGGGCTCTATATATTTTATCACTTCATTTCTACCAAAGTAGGTGAAAATTATTATTTTCACTTACTTTTGTAGAAAAAAAAGCACCTCACAGCGGCAGGAACATCTCATGCACCGTTTTTGGCTATCACCCCCCAACCATCACGCCGCGGCCGTAACATTTCTTGCGCCGGTTCCGGCTTTCACTCCCAAAAGCACCTAGTCGCGGCCAGAACATCTCATGCGTCGGTTCCAGCTTTACTCCCCCAAGCACCCTGCCAAGGTGGTGACATTTCATTCACAGGTTCCAGCTTTCACCCTCCAGGCACAGAGCTGCTTATGGAGCAGGTTATTCGCCGTGTACAGTTTTCACACCCCAATCAAGTGTGATAGGGTACAGCGGTGTGAAAGTGGTATATGGGGCCTATGTACTATCACTTAATTTTTATCAAAGTAGGTGAAAATTATTATATTCACCTACTTTAGTACAAAATAAGTATTCTTGACATTCAATAAAAAGGCAATGCAGACAATATCACTGATATCTCCTGCACAGATATCAGTCCTGATTTGGCTCGCTGTCTGCATAAAATAATATAAGGACCTAAATTCATCAAACTTTAAACGTAATGTACGGGTCTATAACAAATATACACATTTAATAAACACGCATGTATGCCAGCAAGATATTATCGCGCCTCCTTACCTGTTGTGGGTAGCTGCTTCTGCCATCCGAGGTTTGGAATATGCTGTAGTAAAAATGACGTCACAGTAGTCCAGAGATGTAGGTGGGTAAGTAGTTGACATCACAATTCATTCATGGGGAAGGTCTACCTGAAAAAAAGAAGAAGGAGGCGCGATAATATGTTCATGACATACATGAATATTTATTAATACTGTGTCTTACATCGTAACACTCATAAATGCAGCACTGTACAGACAACACAAGTCATCCTTATCAGTCCCTGCCCCAGTGATTGCAAATACATGCTACAGCACATATTAGACCCTTAACTGTGGACCCGGCACTCAGTTTTACAAACTGAGCATGTACTCGGGTACGAACTTTGCAGCAGCCAGTCTTGAGGAGCTGTCAGGGACTATCACCCCCCAAGCACCTCACAGTGCCTGGAACATCTCATGCGCCAGTTTAGGCTTTCACCCCCCTGCATGGCAATCTCATGTGCCAGATCTGGCACCTTGCCAAAGCACCTCGCCATGGCCGGAACATTTCATGCGCCGGTTCCAGCTTTCACTCCCAAAAGCACCTCGTCGCGGCCAGAACATCTCATGCGTCGGTTCCGGCTTTACTCCCCCAAGCACCCTGCCAAGGTAGTGACATTTCATTCACAGGTTCCAGCTTTCACCCTCCAGGCACATAGCTGAGTATGGAAAAAGTTAATTGCTGGTTTCGGTTTTCACACCCCAATCAAGTGTGATAGGGAACAGCAGTGCAAAAAAAGGTATATGGGGCCTATATATTATCACTTCATTTCTACCAAAATAGGTGAAAATTATTATTTTCACTTACTTTTGTAGAAAATAAGCACCTCACAGCGGCAGGAACATCTCATGCACCGTTTTCGGCTTTCATCCCCCAACCATCACGCCGCGGCCGGAACATTTCTTGCGCCGGTTCCGGCTTTCACTCCCAAAAGCACCTCGTCGCGGCCAGAACATCTCATGCGTCGGTTCCGGCTTTACTCCACCGAGCACCCTGCCAAGGTGGTGACATTTCATTCACAGGTTCCAGCTTTCACCCTCCAGGCACATAGCTGAGTATGGAAAAAGTTATTTGCTGGTTTTGGTTTTCACACCCCAATCAAGTGTGATAGGGTACAGCGGTGTGAAAGTGGTATATTGAGCCTATATATTATCATTTTATTTCTACCAAAGTAGGTGAAAATTATTATTTTCACTCACTTTTGTAGAAAATAAGCACCTCACCCTCCAGGCACATACTGTAGCTGCGTATGGAAAAAGTTATTTGCCAGTTTCGGGTTTCACACCCCAATCAAGTGTGATAGTGTACAGCAGTGTGAAAAAGGTATATGGGGCTCTATATATTTTATCACTTCATTTCTACCAAAGTAGGTGAAAATTATTATTTTCACTTACTTTTGTAGAAAATAAGTACCTCACAGCGGCAGGAACATCTCGTGCACCATTTTCGACTTTCACCCCCCAACCATCACTCCGCCGCCGGAAGATTTCTTGCGCCGGTTCCAGCTTTCACACCCAAAAGCACCTTGTCGCGGCCAGAACATCTCATGCGTCGGTTCCGGCTTTACTCCCCCAAGCACCCTGCCAAGGTGGTGACATTTAATTCACAGGTTCATGCTTTCACCCTCCAGGCACATAGCTGAGTATGGAAAAAGTTATTTGCTGGTTTCGGTTTTCACACCCCAATCAAGTGTGATAGGGTACAGCGGTGTGAAAGTGGTATATTGAGCCCATAAATTGTCATTTTATTTCTACCAAAGTAGGTGAAAATTATTATTTTCACTCACTTTTGTAGAAAATAAGTACCTCACCCTCCAGGCACATAGCTGCGTATGGAAAAAGTTATTTGTCAGGTCCGGTTTTCACACCCCAATCAAGTGTGATAGGGTACAGCAGTGCGAAAAAGGTATATGGGGCCTATATATTATCACTTCATTTCTACCAAAGTAGGTGAAAATTATTATTTTCACTTACTTTTGTAGAAAAAAAGCACCTCACAGAGGCAGGAACATCTCATGCACCGTTTTCGGTTATCACCCCCCAACCATCACGCCGCGGCCGGAACATTTCTTGCGCCGGTTCCGGCTTTCACTCCCAAAAGCACCTCGTCGCGGCCAGAACATCTCATGCGTCGGTTCCGGCTTTACTCCCCCAAGCACCCTGCCAAGGTGGTGACATTTCATTCACAGGTTCCAGCTTTCACCCTCCAGGCACATAGCTGAGTATGGAAAAAGTTATTTGCTGGTTTCGGTTTTCACACCCCAATCAAGTGTGATAGGGTACAGCGGTTTGAAAGTGGTATATTGAGCCCATATGTTATCATTTTATTTCTACCAAAGTAGGTGAAAATTATTATTTTCACTCATTTTTGTAGAAAATAAGCACCTCACCTTCCATGCACATAGCTGCGTATGGAAAAAGTTATTTGCCAGTTCCGGTTTTCACACCCCAATTAAGTGTGATTGGGTACAGCAGTGCGAAAAAGGTATATGGGGCCTATATATTATCACTTCATTTCTACCAAAATAGGTGAAAATTATTATTTTCACTTACTTTTGTAGAAAATAAGCACCTCACAGCGGCAGGAACATCTCATGCACCGTTTTCGGCTTTCACCCCCCAACCATCACGCCGCGGCCGGAACATTTCTTGCGCCGGTAACGGCTTTCACTCCCAAAAGCACCTCGTCGCGGCCAGAACATCTCATGCGTCGGTTCCGGCTTTACTGCCCCAAGCACCCTGCCAAGGTGGTGACATTTCATTCACAGGTTCCAGCTTTCACCCTCCAGGCACATAGCTGAGTATGGAAAAATTTATTTGCTGGTTTCGGTTTTCACACCCCAATCAAGTGTGATAGGGTACAGCGGTTTGAAAGTGGTATATTGAGTCCATATATTATCATTTTATTTCTACCAAAGTAGGTGAAAATTATTATTTTCACTCACTTTTGTAGAAAATAAGCACCTCACCCTCCAGGCACATAGCTGCGTATGGAAAAAGTTATTTGCCAGTTCCGGTTTTCAAACCCCAATCAAGTGTGATAGGGTACAGCAGTGTGAAAAAGGTATATGGGGCCTATATATTATCACTTCATTTCTACCAAAATAGGTGAAAATTATTATTTTCACTTACTTTTGTAGAAAATAAGCACCTCACAGCGGCAGGAACATCTCATGCACCGTTTTCGGCTTTCACCCCCCAACCATCACGCCGCGGCCGGAACATTTCTTGTGCCAGTTCCGTCTTTCACTCCCAAAAGCACCTCGTCGCGGCCAGAACATCTCATGCGTCGGTTCCGGCTTTACTCCCCCAAGCACCCTGCCAAGGTGGTGACATTTCATTCACAGGTTCCAGCTTTCACCCTCCAGACACATAGCTGAGTATGGAAAAATTTATTTGCTGGTTTCGGTTTTCACACCCCAATCAAGTGTGATAGGGAACTGCAGTGCGAAAAAGGTATATGGAGCCTATATATTATCATTTTATTTCTACCAAAGTAGGTGAAAATTATTATTTTCACTCACTTTTGTAGAAAATAAGCACCTCACCCTCCAGGCACATAGCTGCGTATGGAAAAAGTTATTTGTCAGGTCCGGTTTTCACACCCCAATCAAGTGTGATAGGGTACAGCAGTGCGAAAAAGGTATATGGGGCCTATATATTTTCACTTCATTTCTACCAAAGTAGGTGAAAATTATTATTTTCACTTACTTTTGTAGAAAAAAAGCACCTCACAGAGGCAGGAACATCTCATGCACCGTTTTCAGCTATCACCCCCCAACCATCACGCCGCGGCCGGAACATTTCTTGCGCCGGTTCCGGCTTTCACTCCCAAAAGCACCTCGTCGCGGCCAGAACATCTCATGCGTCGGTTCCGGCTTTACTCCCCCAAGCACCCTGCCAAGGTGGTGACATTTCATTCACAGGTTCCAGCTTTCACCCTCCAGGCACATAGCTGAGTATGGAAAAAGTTATTTGCTGGTTTCGGTTTTCACACCCCAATCAAGTGTGATAGGGTACAGCGGTTTGAAAGTGGTATATTGAGCCCATATGTTATCATTTTATTTCTACCAAAGTAGGTGAAAATTATTATTTTCACTCACTTTTGTAGAAAATAAGCACCTCACCTTCCAGGCACATAGCTGCGTATGGAAAAAGTTATTTGCCAGTTCCGGTTTTCACACCCCAATTAAGTGTGATAGGGTACAGCAGTGCGAAAAAGGTATATGGGGCCTATATATTATCACTTCATTTCTACCAAAATAGGTGAAAATTATTATTTTCACTTACTTTTGTAGAAAATAAGCACCTCACAGCGGCAGGAACATCTCATGCACCGTTTTCGGCTTTCACCCCCCCAACCATCACGCCGCGGCCGGAACATTTCTTGCGCCGGTTCCGGCTTTCACTCCCAAAAGCACCTCGTCGCGGCCAGAACATCTCATGCGTCGGTTCCGGCTTTACTCCTCCAAGCACCCTACCAAGGTGGTGACATTTCATTCACAGGTTCCAGCTTTCACCCTCCAGACACATAGCTGAGTATGGAAAAAGTTATTTGCTGGTTTTGGTTTTCACACCCCAATCAAGTGTGATAGGGTACAGCGGTGTGAAAGTGGTATATTGAGCCTATATATTATCATTTTATTTCGACCAAAGTAGGTGAAAATTATTATTTTCACTCACTTTTGTAGAAAATAAGCACCTCACCTTCCAGGCACATAGCTGCGTATGGAAAAAGTTATTTGCCAGTTCCGGTTTTCACACCCCAATCAAGTGTGATAGGGTACAGCAGTGCGAAAAAGGTATATGGGGCCTATATATTATCACTTCATTTCTACCAAAATAGGTGAAAATTATTATTTTCTCTTACTTTTGTAGAAAATAAGTACCTCACAGCGGCAGGAACATCTCATGCACCGTTTTCGGCTTTCACCCCCCAACCATCACGCCGCGGCCGGAACATTTCTTGCGCCGGTTCCGGCTTTCACTCCCAAAAGCACCTCGTCGCGGCCAGAACATCTCATGCGTCGGTTCCGGCTTTACTCCCCCAAGCACCCTGCCAAGGTGGTGACATTTCATTCACAGGTTCCAGCTTTCACCCTCCAGACACATAGCTGAGTATGGAAAAATGTATTTGCTGGTTTCGGTTTTCACACCCCATTCAAGTGTGATAGGGTACAGCGGTGTGAAAGTGGTATATTGAGCCTATATATTATCATTTTATTTCGACCAAAGTAGGTGAAAATTATTATTTTCACTCACTTTTGTAGAAAATAAGCACCTCACCTTCCAGGCACATAGCTGCGTATGGAAAAAGTTATTTGCCAGTTCCGGTTTTCACACCCCAATCAAGTGTGATAGGGTACAGTAGTGCGAAAAAGGTATATGGGGCCTATATATTATCACTTCATTTCTACCAAAATAGGTGAAAATTATTATTTTCACTTACTTTTGTAGAAAATAAGTACCTCACAGCGGCAGGAACATCTCGTGCACCGTTTTCGGCTTTCACCCCCCAACCATCACTCCGCGGCCGGAAGATTTCTTGCGCCGGTTCCAGCGTTCACACCCAAAAGCACCTTGTCACGGCCAGAACATCTCATGCGTCGGTTCCGGCTTCACTCCCCAAGCACCCCAAGCTGGTGACATTTCATTCACAGGTAAATGCTTTCACCCTCCAGGCACATAGCTGAGTATGGAAAAAGTTATTTGCTGGTTTCGGTTTTCACACCCCAATCAAGTGTGATAGGGTACAGCGGTGTGAAAGTGGTATATTGAGCCTATATATTATCATTTTATTTCTACCAAAGTAGGTGAAAATTATTATTTTCACTTACTTTTGTAGAAAATAAGCACCTCACAGCGGCAGGAACATCTCATGCACCGTTTTCGGCTTTCACCCCCCAACCATCACGCTGCGGCCGGAACATTTCTTGCGCCGGTTCCGGCTTTCACTCCCAAAAGCACCTCGTCGCGGCCAGAACATCTCATGCGTCGGTTCCAGCTTTACTCCCCCAAGCAACTTGCCAAGTCGGGAACATTTCATTCACAGGTTCCAGCTTTCACCCTCCAGGCACAGAGCTGCTTATGGAGCAGGTTATTCGCCGTGTACAGTTTTCACACCCCAATCAAGTGTGATAGGGTACAGCGGTGTGAAAGTGGTATATGGGGCCTATGTACTATCACTTAATTTTTATCAAAGTAGGTGAAAATTATTATATTCACCTACTTTAGTACAAAATAAGTATTCTTGACATTCAATAAAAAGGCAATGCAGACAATATCACTGATATCTCCTGCACAGATATCAGTCCTGATTTGGCTCGCTGTCTGCATAAAATAATATAAGGACCTAAATTCATCAAACTTTAAACGTAATGTACTGGTCTATAACAAATATACACATTTGATAAACACGCATGTATGCCAGCAAGATATTATCGCGCCTCCTTACCTGTTGTGGGTAGCTGCTTCTGCCATCCGAGGTTTGGAATATGCTGTAGTAAAAATGACGTCACAGTAGTCCAGAGATGTAGGTGGGTAAGTAGTTGACATCACAATTCATTCATGGAGAAGGTCTACCTGAAAAAAAGAAGAAGGAGGCGCGATAATATGTTCATGACATACATGAATATTTATTAATACTGTGTCTTACATCGTAACACTCATAAATGCAGTACTGTACAGACAACACAAGTCATCCTTATCAGTCCCTGCCACAGTGATTGCAAATACATGCTACAGCACATATTAGACCCTTAACTGTGGACCCGGCACTCAGTTTTACAAACTGAGCATGTCCCCGGGTACGAACTTTGCAGCAGCCAGTCTTGAGGAGCTGTCAGGGACTATCACCCCCCAAGCACCTCACAGTGCCTGGAACATCTCATGCGCCAGTTTAGGCTTTCACCCCCCTGCATGGCAATCTCATGTGCCAGATCTGGCACCTTGCCAAAGCACCTCGCCATGGCCGGAACATTTCATGCGCCGGTTCCAGCTTTCACTCCCAAAAGCACCTCGTCGCGGCCAGAACATCTCATGCGTCGGTTCCGGCTTTACTCCCCCAAGCACCCTGCCAAGGTAGCGACATTTCATTCACAGGTTCCAGCTTTCACCCTCCAGGCACATAGCTGAGTATGGAAAACGTTATTTGCTGGTTTCGGTTTTCACACCCCAATCAAGTGTGATAGGGTACAGCGGTTTGAAAGTGGTATATTGAGCCTATATATTATCATTTTATCTCTACCAAAGTAGGTGAAAATTATTATTTTCACTCACTTTTGTAGAAAATAAGCACCTCACCCTCCAGGCTCATAGCTGCGCATGGAAAAAGTTATTTGCCAGTTCCGGTTTTCACACCCCAATCAAGTGTGATAGGGAACAGCAGTGCGAAAAAGGTATATGGGGCCTATATATTATCACTTCATTTCTACCAAAATAGGTGAAAATTATTATTTTCACTTACTTTTGTACAAAATAAGCACCTCACAGCGGCAGGAACATCTCATGCACCGTTTTCGGCTTTCACCCCCCAACCATCACGCCGCGGCCGGAACATTTCTTGCGCCGGTTCCGGCTTTCACTCCCAAAAGCACCTCGTCGCGGCCAGAACATCTCATGCGTCGGTTCCGGCTTTACTCCACCGAGCACCCTGCCAAGGTGGTGACATTTCATTCACAGGTTCCAGCTTTCACCCTCCAGGCACATAGCTGAGTATGGAAAAAGTTATTTGCTGGTTTTGGTTTTCACACCCCAATCAAGTGTGATAGGGTACAGCGGTGTGAAAGTGGTATATTGAGCCTATATATTATCATTTTATTTCTACCAAAGTAGGTGAAAATTATTATTTTCACTCACTTTTGTAGAAAATAAGCACCTCACCCTCCAGGCACATAGCTGCGTATGGAAAAAGTTATTTGTCAGATCCGGTTTTCACACCCCAATCAAGTGTGATAGGGTACAGCAGTGCGAAAAAGGTATATGGGGCCTATATATTATCACTTCATTTCTACCAAAGTAGGTGAAAATTATTATTTTCACTTACTTTTGTAGAAAAAAAGCACCTCACAGAGGCAGGAACATCTCATGCACCGTTTTCAGCTATCACCCCTCAACCATCACGCCGCGGCCGGAACATTTCTTGCGCCGGTTCCGGCTTTCACTCCCAAAAGCACCTCGTCGCGGCCAGAACATCTCATGCGTCGGTTCCGGCTTTACTCCCCCAAGCACCCTGCCAAGGTGGTGACATTTCATTCACAGGTTCCAGCTTTCACCCTCCAGGCACATAGCTGAGTATGGAAAAAGTTATTTGCTGGTTTCGGTTTTCACACCCCAATCAAGTGTGATAGGGTACAGCGGTTTGAAAGTGGTATATTGAGCCCATATGTTATCATTTTATTTCTACCAAAGTAGGTGAAAATTATTATTTTCACTCACTTTTGTAGAAAATAAGCACCTCACCCTCCAGGCTCATAGCTGCGCATGGAAAAAGTTATTTGCCAGTTCCGGTTTTCACACCCCAATCAAGTGTGATAGGGAACAGCAGTGCGAAAAAGGTATATGGGGCCTATATATTATCACTTCATTTCTACCAAAATAGGTGAAAATTATTATTTTCACTTACTTTTGTACAAAATAAGCACCTCACAGCGGCAGGAACATCTCATGCACCGTTTTCGGCTTTCACCCCCCAACCATCACGCCGCGGCCGGAACATTTCTTGCGCCGGTTCCGGATTTCACTCCCAAAAGCACCTCGTCGCGGCCAGAACATCTCATGCGTCGGTTCTGGCTTTACTCCACCGAGCACCCTGCCAAGGTGGTGACATTTCATTCACAGGTTCCAGCTTTCACCCTCCAGGCACATAGCTGAGTATGGAAAAAGTTATTTGCTGGTTTTGGTTTTCACACCCCAATCAAGTGTGATAGGGTACAGCGGTGTGAAAGTGGTATATTGAGCCTATATATTATCATTTTATTTCTACCAAAGTAGGTGAAAATTATTATTTTCACTCACTTTTGTAGAAAATAAGCACCTCACCCTCCAGGCACATAGCTGCGTATGGAAAAAGTTATTTGTCAGATCCGGTTTTCACACCCCAATCAAGTGTGATAGGGTACAGCAGTGCGAAAAAGGTATATGGGGCCTATATATTATCACTTCATTTCTACCAAAGTAGGTGAAAATTAATATTTTCACTTACTTTTGTAGAAAAAAAGCACCTCACAGAGGCAGGAACATCTCATGCACCGTTTTCAGCTATCACCCCCCAACCATCACGCCGCGGCCGGAACATTTCTTGCGCCGGTTCCGGCTTTCACTCCCAAAAGCACCTCGTCGCGGCCAGAACATCTCATGCGTCGGTTCCGGCTTTACTCCCCCAAGCACCCTGCCAAGGTGGTGACATTTCATTCACAGGTTCCAGCTTTCACCCTCCAGGCACATAGCTGAGTATGGAAAAAGTTATTTGCTGGTTTCGGTTTTCACACCCCAATCAAGTGTGATAGGGTACAGCGGTTTGAAAATGGTATATTGAGTCCATATATTATCATTTTATTTCTACCAAAGTAGGTGAAAATTATTATTTTCACTCACTTTTGTAGAAAATAAGCACCTCACCCTCCAGGCACATAGCTGCGTATGGAAAAAGTTATTTGCCAGTTCCGGTTTTCACACCCCAATCAAGTGTGATAGGGTACAGCAGTGCGAAAAAGGTATATGGGGCCTATATATTATCACTTCATTTCTACCAAAATAGGTGAAAATTATTATTTTCACTTACTTTTGTAGAAAATAAGCACCTCACAGTGGCAGGAACATCTCATGCACCGTTTTCGGCTTTCACCCCCCAACCATCACGCCGCAGCCGGAACATTTCTTGCGCCGGTTCCGGCTTTCACTCCCAAAAGCACCTCGTCGCGGCCAGAACATCTCATGCGTCGGTTCCGGCTTTACTCCCCCAAGCACCCTACCAAGGTGGTGACATTTCATTCACAGATTCCAGCTTTCACCCTCCAGACACATAGCTGAGTATGGAAAAAGTTATTTGCTGGTTTTGGTTTTCACACCCCAATCAAGTGTGATAGGGTACAGCGGTGTGAAAGTGGTATATTGAGCCTATATATTATCATTTTATTTCGACCAAAGTAGGTGAAAATTATTATTTTCACTCACTTTTGTAGAAAATAAGCACCTCACCTTCCAGGCACATAGCTGCGTATGGAAAAAGTTATTTGCCAGTTCCGGTTTTCACACCCCAATCAAGTGTGATAGGGTACAGCAGTGCGAAAAAGGTATATGGGGCCTATATATTATCACTTAATTTCTACCAAAATAGGTGAAAATTATTATTTTCACTTACTTTTGTAGAAAATAAGTACCTCACAGCGGCAGGAACATCTCATGCACCGTTTTCGGCTTTCACCCCCCAACCATCACGCCGCGGCCGGAACATTTCTTGCGCCGGTTCCGTCTTTCACTCCCAAAAGCTCCTCGTCGCGGCCAGAACATCTCATGCGTCGGTTCCGGCTTTACTCCCCCAAGCACCCTGCCAAGGTGGTGACATTTCATTCACAGGTTCCAGCTTTCACCCTCCAGGCACATAGCTGAGTATGGAAAAAGATATTTGCTGGTTTCGGTTTTCACACCCCAATCAAGTGTGATAGGGTACAGCGGTTTGAAAGTGGTATATTGAGCCCATATGTTATCATTTTATTTCTACCAAAGTAGGTGAAAATTATTATTTTCACTCACTTTTGTAGAAAATAAGCACCTCACCTTCCAGGCACATAGCTGCGTATGGAAAAAGTTATTTGCCAGTTCCGGTTTTCACACCCCAATTAAGTGTTATAGGGTACAGCAGTGCGAAAAAGGTATATGGGGCCTATATATTATCACTTCATTTCTACCAAAATAGGTGAAAATTATTATTTTCACTTACTTTTGTAGAAAATAAGCACCTCACAGCGGCAGGAACATCTCATGCACCGTTTTCGGCTTTCACCCCCCAACCATCACGCCGCGGCCGGAACATTTCTTGCGCCGGTTCCGGCTTTCACTCCCAAAAGCACCTCGTCGCGGCCAGAACATCTCATGCGTCGGTTCCGGCTTTACTCCTCCAAGCACCCTACCAAGGTGGTGACATTTCATTCACAGGTTCCAGCTTTCACCCTCCAGACACATAGCTGAGTATGGAAAAAGTTATTTGCTGGTTTTGGTTTTCACACCCCAATCAAGTGTGATAGGGTACAGCGGTGTGAAAGTGGTATATTGAGCCTATATATTATCATTTTATTTCGACCAAAGTAGGTGAAAATTATTATTTTCACTCACTTTTGTAGAAAATAAGCACCTCACCTTCCAGGCACATAGCTGCGTATGGAAAAAGTTATTTGCCAGTTCCGGTTTTCACACCCCAATCAAGTGTGATAGGGTACAGCAGTGCGAAAAAGGTATATGGGGCCTATATATTATCACTTAATTTCTACCAAAATAGGTGAAAATTATTATTTTCACTTACTTTTGTAGAAAATAAGTACCTCACAGCGGCAGGAACATCTCATGCACCGTTTTCGGCTTTCACCCCCCAACCATCACGCCGCGGCCGGAACATTTCTTGCGCCGGTTCCGTCTTTCACTCCCAAAAGCACCTCGTCGCGGCCAGAACATCTCATGCGTCGGTTCCGGCTTTACTCCCCCAAGCACCCTGCCAAGGTGGTGACATTTCATTCACAGGTTCCAGCTTTCACCCTCCAGACACATAGCTGAGTATGGAAAAAGTTATTTGCTGGTTTCGGTTTTCACACCCCAATCAAGTGTGATAGGGTACAGCGGTGTGAAAGTGGTATATTGAGCCTATATATTATCATTTTATTTCGACCAAAGTAGGTGAAAATTATTATTTTCACTCACTTTTGTAGAAAATAAGCACCTCACCTTCCAGGCACATAGCTGCGTATGGAAAAAGTTATTTGCCAGTTCCGGTTTTCACACCCCAATCAAGTGTGATAGGGTACAGCAGTGCGAAAAAGGTATATGGGGCCTATATATTATCACTTCATTTCTACCAAAATAGGTGAAAATTATTATTTTCACTTACTTTTGTAGAAAATAAGTACCTCACAGCGGCAGGAACATCTCGTGCACCGTTTTCGGCTTTCACCCCCCAACCATCACTCCGCGGCCGGAAGATTTCTTGCGCCGGTTCCAGCTTTCACACCCAAAAGCACCTTGTCGCGGCCAGAACATCTCATGCGTCGGTTCCGGCTTCACTCCCCAAGCACCCCAAGCTGGTGACATTTCATTCACAGGTAAATGCTTTCACCCTCCAGGCACATAGCTGAGTATGGAAAAAGTTATTTGCTGGTTTCGGTTTTCACACCCCAATCAAGTGTGATAGGGTACAGCGGTGTGAAAGTGGTATATTGAGCCTATATATTATCATTTTATTTCTACCAAAGTAGGTGAAAATTATTATTTTCACTTACTTTTGTAGGAAATAAGCACCTCACAGAGGCAGGAACATCTCATGCACCGTTTTCGGCTTTCACCCCCCAACCATCACGCCGCGGCCGGAACATTTCTTGCGCCGGTTCCGGCTTTCACTCCCAAAAGCACCTCGTCGCGGCCAGAACATCTCATGCGTCGGTTCCAGCTTTACTCCCCCAAGCAACTTGCCAAGTCGGGAACATTTCATTCACAGGTTCCAGCTTTCACCCTCCAGGCACAGAGCTGCTTATGGAGCAGGTTATTCGCCGTGTACAGTTTTCACACCCCAATCAAGTGTGATAGGGTACAGCGGTGTGTAAGTGGTATATGGGGCCTATGTACTATCACTTAATTTTTATCAAAGTAGGTGAAAATTATTATATTCACCTACTTTAGTACAAAATAAGTATTCTTGACATTCAATAAAAAGGCAATGCAGACAATATCACTGATATCTCCTGCACAGATATCAGTCCTGATTTGGCTCGCTGTCTGCATAAAATAATATAAGGACCTAAATTCATCAAACTTTAAACGTAATGTACGGGTCTATAACAAATATACACATTTGATAAACACGCATGTATGCCAGCAAGATATTATCGCGCCTCCTTACCTGTTGTGGGTAGCTGCTTCTGCCATCCGAGGTTTGGAATATGCTGTAGTAAAAATGACGTCACAGTAGTCCAGAGATGTAGGTGGGTAAGTAGTTGACATCACAATTCATTCATGGAGAAGGTCTACCTGAAAAAAAGAAGAAGGAGGCGCGATAATATGTTCATGACATACATGAATATTTATTAATACTGTGTCTTACATCGTAACACTCATAAATGCAGTACTGTACAGATAACACAAGTCATCCTTATCAGTCCCTGCCACAGTGATTGCAAATACATGCTACAGCACATATTAGACCCTTAACTGTGGACCCGGCACTCAGTTTTACAAACTGAGCATGTCCCCGGGTACGTACTTTGCAGCAGCCAGTCTTGAGGAGCTGTCAGGGACTATCACCCCCCAAGCACCTCACAGTGCCTGGAACATCTCATGCGCCAGTTTAGGCTTTCACCCCCCTGCATGTCAATCTCATGTGCCAGATCTGGCACCTTGCCAAAGCACCTCGCCATGGCCGGAACATTTCATGCGCCGGTTCCAGCTTTCACTCCCAAAAGCACCTCGTCGCGGCCAGAACATCTCATGCGTCGGTTCCGGCTTTACTCCCCCAAGCACCCTGCCAAGGTAGCGACATTTCATTCACAGGTTCCAGCTTTCACCCTCCAGGCACATAGCTGAGTATGGAAAAAGTTATTTGCTGGTTTCGGTTTTCACACCCCAATCAAGTGTGATAGGGTACAGCGGTTTGAAAGTGGTATATTGAGCCCATATATTATCATTTTATCTCTACCAAAGTAGGTGAAAATTATTATTTTCACTCACTTTTGTAGAAAATAAGCACCTCACCCTCCAGGCTCATAGCTGCGCATGGAAAAAGTTATTTGCCAGTTCCGGTTTTCACACCCCAATCAAGTGTGATAGGGAACAGCAGTGCGAAAAAGGTATATGGGGCCTATATATTATCACTTCATTTCTACCAAAATAGGTGAAAATTATTATTTTCACTTACTTTTGTACAAAATAAGCACCTCACAGCGGCAGGAACATCTCATGCACCGTTTTCGGCTTTCACCCCCCAACCATCACGCCGCGGCCGGAACATTTCTTGCGCCGGTTCCGGCTTTCACTCCCAAAAGCACCTCGTCGCGGCCAGAACATCTCATGCGTCGGTTCCGGCTTTACTCCACCGAGCACCCTGCCAAGGTGGTGACATTTCATTCACAGGTTCCAGCTTTCACCCTCCAGGCACATAGCTGAGTATGGAAAAAGTTATTTGCTGGTTTTGGTTTTCACACCCCAATCAAGTGTGATAGGGTACAGCGGTGTGAAAGTGGTATATTGAGCCTATATATTATCATTTTATTTCTACCAAAGTAGGTGAAAATTATTATTTTCACTCACTTTTGTAGAAAATAAGCACCTCACCCTCCAGGCACATAGCTGCGTATGGAAAAAGTTATTTGTCAGATCCGGTTTTCACACCCCAATCAAGTGTGATAGGGTACAGCAGTGCGAAAAAGGTATATGGGGCCTATATATTATCACTTCATTTCTACCAAAGTAGGTGAAAATTATTATTTTCACTTACTTTTGTAGAAAAAAAGCACCTCACAGAGGCAGGAACATCTCATGCACCGTTTTCAGCTATCACCCCTCAACCATCACGCCGCGGCCGGAACATTTCTTGCGCCGGTTCCGGCTTTCACTCCCAAAAGCACCTCGTCGCGGCCAGAACATCTCATGCGTCGGTTCCGGCTTTACTCCCCCAAGCACCCTGCCAAGGTGGTGACATTTCATTCACAGGTTCCAGCTTTCACCCTCCAGGCACATAGCTGAGTATGGAAAAAGTTATTTGCTGGTTTCGGTTTTCACACCCCAATCAAGTGTGATAGGGTACAGCGGTTTGAAAGTGGTATATTGAGCCCATATGTTATCATTTTATTTCTACCAAAGTAGGTGAAAATTATTATTTTCACTCACTTTTGTAGAAAATAAGCACCTCACCCTCCAGGCTCATAGCTGCGCATGGAAAAAGTTTTTTGCCAGTTCCGGTTTTCACACCCCAATCAAGTGTGATAGGGAACAGCAGTGCGAAAAAGGTATATGGGGCCTATATATTATCACTTCATTTCTACCAAAATAGGTGAAAATTATTATTTTCACTTACTTTTGTACAAAATAAGCACCTCACAGCGGCAGGAACATCTCATGCACCGTTTTCGGCTTTCACCCCCCAACCATCACGCCGCGGCCGGAACATTTCTTGCGCCGGTTCCGGATTTCACTCCCAAAAGCACCTCGTCGCGGCCAGAACATCTCATGTGTCGGTTCTGGCTTTACTCCACCGAGCACCCTGCCAAGGTGGTGACATTTCATTTACAGGTTCCAGCTTTCACCCTCCAGGCACATAGCTGAGTATGGAAAAAGTTATTTGCTGGTTTTGGTTTTCACACCCCAATCAAGTGTGATAGGGTACAGCGGTGTGAAAGTGGTATATTGAGCCTATATATTATCATTTTATTTCTACCAAAGTAGGTGAAAATTATTATTTTCACTCACTTTTGTAGAAAATAAGCACCTCACCCTCCAGGCACATAGCTGCGTATGGAAAAAGTTATTTGTCAGATCCGGTTTTCACACCCCAATCAAGTGTGATAGGGTACAGCAGTGCGAAAAAGGTATATGGGGCCTATATATTATCACTTCATTTCTACCAAAGTAGGTGAAAATTAATATTTTCACTTACTTTTGTAGAAAAAAAGCACCTCACAGAGGCAGGAACATCTCATGCACCGTTTTCAGCTATCACCCCCCAACCATCACACCGCGGCCGGAACATTTCTTGCGCCGGTTCCGGCTTTCACTCCCAAAAGCACCTCGTCGCGGCCAGAACATCTCATGCGTCGGTTCCGGCTTTACTCCCCCAAGCACCCTGCCAAGGTGGTGACATTTCATTCACAGGTTCCAGCTTTCACCCTCCAGGCACATAGCTGAGTATGGAAAAAGTTATTTGCTGGTTTCGGTTTTCACACCCCAATCAAGTGTGATAGGGTACAGCGGTTTGAAAGTGGTATATTGAGTCCATATATTATCATTTTATTTCTACCAAAGTAGGTGAAAATTATTATTTTCACTCACTTTTGTAGAAAATAAGCACCTCACCCTCCAGGCACATAGCTGCGTATGGAAAAAGTTATTTGCCAGTTCCGGTTTTCACACCCCAATCAAGTGTGATAGGGTACAGCAGTGCGAAAAAGGTATATGGGGCCTATATATTATCACTTAATTTCTACCAAAATAGGTGAAAATTATTATTTTCACTTACTTTTGTAGAAAATAAGCACCTCACAGCGGCAGGAACATCTCATGCACCGTTTTCGGCTTTCACCCCCCAACCATCACGCCGCGGCCGGAACATTTCTTGCGCCGGTTCCGGCTTTCACTCCCAAAAGCACCTCGTCGCGGCCAGAACATCTCATGCGTCGGTTCCGGCTTTACTCCCCCAAGCACCCTACCAAGGTGGTGACATTTCATTCACAGATTCCAGCTTTCACCCTCCAGACACATAGCTGAGTATGGAAAAAGTTATTTGCTGGTTTTGGTTTTCACACCCCAATCAAGTGTGATAGGGTACAGCGGTGTGAAAGTGGTATATTGAGCCTATATATTATCATTTTATTTCGACCAAAGTAGGTGAAAATTATTATTTTCACTCACTTTTGTAGAAAATAAGCACCTCACCTTCCAGGCACATAGCTGCGTATGGAAAAAGTTATTTGCCAGTTCCGGTTTTCACACCCCAATCAAGTGTGATAGGGTACAGCAGTGCGAAAAAGGTATATGGGGCCTATATATTATCACTTAATTTCTACCAAAATAGGTGAAAATTATTATTTTCACTTACTTTTGTAGAAAATAAGTACCTCACAGCGGCAGGAACATCTCATGCACCGTTTTCGGCTTTCACCCCCCAACCATCACGCCGCGGCCGGAACATTTCTTGCGCCGGTTCCGTCTTTCACTCCCAAAAGCTCCTCGTCGCGGCCAGAACATCTCATGCGTCGGTTCCGGCTTTACTCCCCCAAGCACCCTGCCAAGGTGGTGACATTTCATTCACAGGTTCCAGCTTTCACCCTCCAGGCACATAGCTGAGTATGGAAAAAGATATTTGCTGGTTTCGGTTTTCACACCCCAATCAAGTGTGATAGGGTACAGCGGTTTGAAAGTGGTATATTGAGCCCATATGTTATCATTTTATTTCTACCAAAGTAGGTGAAAATTATTATTTTCACTCACTTTTGTAGAAAATAAGCACCTCACCTTCCAGGCACATAGCTGCGTATGGAAAAAGTTATTTGCCAGTTCCGGTTTTCACACCCCAATTAAGTGTTATAGGGTACAGCAGTGCGAAAAAGGTATATGGGGCCTATATATTATCACTTCATTTCTACCAAAATAGGTGAAAATTATTATTTTCACTTACTTTTGTAGAAAATAAGCACCTCACAGCGGCAGGAACATCTCATGCACCGTTTTCGGCTTTCACCCCCCAACCATCACGCCGCGGCCGGAACATTTCTTGCGCCGGTTCCGGCTTTCACTCCCAAAAGCACCTCGTCGCGGCCAGAACATCTCATGCGTCGGTTCCGGCTTTACTCCTCCAAGCACCCTACCAAGGTGGTGACATTTCATTCACAGGTTCCAGCTTTCACCCTCCAGACACATAGCTGAGTATGGAAAAAGTTATTTGCTGGTTTTGGTTTTCACACCCCAATCAAGTGTGATAGGGTACAGCGGTGTGAAAGTGGTATATTGAGCCTATATATTATCATTTTATTTCGACCAAAGTAGGTGAAAATTATTATTTTCACTCACTTTTGTAGAAAATAAGCACCTCACCTTCCAGGCACATAGCTGCGTATGGAAAAAGTTATTTGCCAGTTCCGGTTTTCACACCCCAATCAAGTGTGATAGGGTACAGCAGTGCGAAAAAGGTATATGGGGCCTATATATTATCACTTAATTTCTACCAAAATAGGTGAAAATTATTATTTTCACTTACTTTTGTAGAAAATAAGTATCTCACAGCGGCAGGAACATCTCATGCACCGTTTTCGGCTTTCACCCCCCAACCATCACGCCGCGGCCGGAACATTTCTTGCGCCGGTTCCGTCTTTCACTCCCAAAAGCACCTCGTCGCGGCCAGAACATCTCATGCGTCGGTTCCGGCTTTACTCCCCCAAGCACCCTGCCAAGGTGGTGACATTTCATTCACAGGTTCCAGCTTTCACCCTCCAGACACATAGCTGAGTATGGAAAAATTTATTTGCTGGTTTCGGTTTTCACACCCCAATCAAGTGTGATAGGGTACAGCGGTGTGAAAGTGGTATATTGAACCTATATATTATCATTTTATTTCGACCAAAGTAGGTGAAAATTATTATTTTCACTCACTTTTGTAGAAAATAAGCACCTCACCTTCCAGGCACATAGCTGCGTATGGAAAAAGTTATTTGCCAGTTCCGGTTTTCACACCCCAATCAAGTGTGATAGGGTACAGCAGTGCGAAAAAGGTATATGGGGCCTATATATTATCACTTCATTTCTACCAAAATAGGTGAAAATTATTATTTTCACTTACTTTTGTAGAAAATAAGTACCTCACAGCGGCAGGAACATCTCGTGCACCGTTTTCGGCTTTCACCCCCCAACCATCACTCCGCGGCCGGAAGATTTCTTGCGCCGGTTCCAGCTTTCACACCCAAAAGCACCTTGTCGCGGCCAGAACATCTCATGCGTCGGTTCCGGCTTCACTCCCCAAGCACCCCAAGCTGGTGACATTTCATTCACAGGTAAATGCTTTCACCCTCCAGGCACATAGCTGAGTATGGAAAAAGTTATTTGCTGGTTTCGGTTTTCACACCCCAATCAAGTGTGATAGGGTACAGCGGTGTGAAAGTGGTATATTGAGCCTATATATTATCATTTTATTTCTACCAAAGTAGGTGAAAATTATTATTTTCACTTACTTTTGTAGAAAATAAGCACCTCACAGCGGCAGGAACATCTCATGCACCGTTTTCGGCTTTCACCCCCCAACCATCACGCCGCGGCCGGAACATTTCTTGCGCCGGTTCCGGCTTTCACTCCCAAAAGCACCTCGTCGCGGCCAGAACATCTCATGCGTCGGTTCCAGCTTTACTCCCCCAAGCAACTTGCCAAGTCGGGAACATTTCATTCACAGGTTCCAGCTTTCACCCTCCAGGCACAGAGCTGCTTATGGAGCAGGTTATTCGCCGTGTACAGTTTTCACACCCCAATCAAGTGTGATAGGGTACAGCGGTGTGTAAGTGGTATATGGGGCCTATGTACTATCACTTAATTTTTATCAAAGTAGGTGAAAATTATTATATTCACCTACTTTAGTACAAAATAAGTATTCTTGACATTCAATAAAAAGGCAATGCAGACAATATCACTGATATCTCCTGCACAGATATCAGTCCTGATTTGGCTCGCTGTCTGCATAAAATAATATAAGGACCTAAATTCATCAAACTTTAAACGTAATGTACGGGTCTATAACAAATATACACATTTGATAAACACGCATGTATGCCAGCAAGATATTATCGCGCCTCCTTACCTGTTGTGGGTAGCTGCTTCTGCCATCCGAGGTTTGGAATATGCTGTAGTAAAAATGACGTCACAGTAGTCCAGAGATGTAGGTGGGTAAGTAGTTGACATCACAATTCATTCATGGAGAAGGTCTACCAGAAAAAAAGAAGAAGGAGGCGCGATAATATGTTCATGACATACATGAATATTTATTAATACTGTGTCTTACATCGTAACACTCATAAATGCAGTACTGTACAGACAACACAAGTCATCCTTATCAGTCCCTGCCACAGTGATTGCAAATACATGCTACAGCACATATTAGACCCTTAACTGTGGACCCGGCACTCAGTTTTACAAACTGAGCATGTCCCCGGGTACGAACTTTGCAGCAGCCAGTCTTGAGGAGCTGTCAGGGACTATCACCCCCCAAGCACCTCACAGTGCCTGGAACATCTCATGCGCCAGTTTAGGCTTTCACCCCCCTGCATGGCAATCTCATGTGCCAGATCTGGCACCTTGCCAAAGCACCTCGCCATGGCCGGAACATTTCATGCGCCGGTTCCAGCTTTCACTCCCAAAAGCACCTCGTCGCGGCCAGAACATCTCATGCGTCGGTTCCGGCTTTACTCCCCCAAGCACCCTGCCAAGGTGGTGACATTTCATTCACAGGTTCCAGCTTTCACCCTCCAGACACATAGCTGAGTATGGAAAAAGTTATTTGCTGGTTTTGGTTTTCACACCCCAATCAAGTGTGATAGGGTACAGCGGTGTAAGAGTGGTATATTGAGCCTATATATTATCATTTTATTTCGACCAAAGTAGGTGAAAATTATTATTTTCACTCACTTTTGTAGAAAATAAGCACCTCACCTTCCAGGCACATAGCTGCGTATGAAAAAAGTTATTTGCCAGTTCCGGTTTTCACACCCCAATCAAGTGTGATAGGGTACAGCAGTGCGAAAAAGGTATATGGGGCCTATATATTATCACTTCATTTCTACCAAAATAGGTGAAAATTATTATTTTCACTTACTTTTGTAGAAAATAAGTACCTCACAGCGGCAGGAACATCTCATGCACCGTTTTCGGCTTTCACCCCCCAACCATCACGCCGCGGCCGGAACATTTCTTGCGCCGGTTCCGGCTTTCACTCCCAAAAGCACCTCGTCGCGGCCAGAACATCTCATGCGTCGGTTCCGGCTTTACTCCACCGAGCACCCTGCCAAGGTGGTGACATTTCATTCACAGGTTCCAGCTTTCACCCTCCAGGCACATAGCTGAGTATGGAAAAAGTTATTTGCTGGTTTTGGTTTTCACACCCCAATCAAGTGTGATAGGGTAGAGCAGTGTGAAAGTGGTATATTGAGCCTATATATTATCATTTTATTTCTACCAAAGTAGGTGAAAATTATTATTTTCACTCACTTTTGTAGAAAATAAGCACCTCACCCTCCAGGCACATAGCTGCGTATGGAAAAAGTTATTTGCCAGTTTCGGGTTTCACACCCCAATCAAGTGTGATAGTGTACAGCAGTGTGAAAAAGGTATATGGGGCTCTATATATTTTATCACTTCATTTCTACCAAAGTAGGTGAAAATTATTATTTTAACTTACTTTTGTAGAAAATAAGTACCTCACAGCGGCAGGAACATCTCGTGCACCATTTTCGACTTTCACCCCCCAACCATCACTCCGCGGCCGGAAGATTTCTTGCGCCGGTTCCAGCTTTCACACCCAAAAGCACCTTGTCGCGGCCAGAACATCTCATGCGTCGGTTCCGGCTTTACTCCCCCAAGCACCCTGCCAAGGTGGTGACATTTCATTCACAGGTTCATGCTTTCACCCTCCAGGCACATAGCTGAGTATGGAAAAAGTTATTTGCTGGTTTCGGTTTTCACACCCCAATCAAGTGTGATAGGGTACAGCGGTGTGAAAGTGGTATATTGAGCCCATAAATTATCATTTTATTTCTACCAAAGTAGGTGAAAATTATTATTTTCACTCACTTTTGTAGAAAATAAGTACCTCACCCTCCAGGCACATAGCTGCGTATGGAAAAAGTTATTTGTCAGGTCCGGTTTTCACACCCCAATCAAGTGTGATAGGGTACAGCAGTGCGAAAAAGGTATATGGGGCCTATATATTATCACTTCATTTCTACCAAAGTAGGTGAAAATTATTATTTTCACTTACTTTTGTAGAAAAAAAGCACCTCACAGAGGCAGGAACATCTCATGCACCGTTTTCGGCTATCACCCCCCAACCATCACGCCGTGGCCGGAACATTTCTTGCGCCGGTTCCGGCTTTCACTCCCAAAAGCACCTCGTCGCGGCCAGAACATCTCATGCGTCGGTTCCGGCTTTACTCCCCCAAGCACCCTGCCAAGGTGGTGACATTTCATTCACAGGTTCCAGCTTTCACCCTCCAGGCACATAGCGGAGTATGGAAAAAGTTATTTGCTGGTTTCGGTTTTCACACCCCAATCAAGTGTGATAGGGTACAGCGGTTTGAACGTGGTATATTGAGCCCATATGTTATCATTTTATTTCTACCAAAGTAGGTGAAAATTATTATTTTCACTCACTTTTGTAGAAAATAAGCACCTCACCTTCCAGGCACATAGCTGCGTATGGAAAAAGTTATTTGCCAGTTCCGTTTTTCACACCCCAATCAAGTGTGATAGGGTACAGCAGTGCGAAAAAGGTATATGGGGCCTATATATTATCACTTAATTTCTACCAAAATAGGTGAAAATTATTATTTTCACTTACTTTTGTAGAAAATAAGTACCTCACAGCGGCAGGAACATCTCATGCACCGTTTTCGGCTTTCACCCCCCAACCATCACGCCGCGGCCGGAACATTTCTTGCGCCGGTTCCGGCTTTCACTCCCAAAAGCACCTCGTCGCGGCCAGAACATCTCATGCGTCGGTTCCGGCTTTACTCCACCGAGCACCCTGCCAAGGTGGTGACATTTCATTCACAGGTTCCAGCTTTCACCCTCCAGGCACATAGCTGAGTATGGAAAAAGTTATTTGCTGGTTTTGGTTTTCACACCCCAATCAAGTGTGATAGGGTAGAGCAGTGTGAAAGTGGTATATTGAGCCTATATATTATCATTTTATTTCTACCAAAGAAGGTGAAAATTATTATTTTCACTCACTTTTGTAGAAAATAAGCACCTCACCCTCCAGGCACATAGCTGCGTATGGAAAAAGTTATTTGCCAGTTTCGGGTTTCACACCCCAATCAAGTGTGATAGTGTACAGCAGTGTGAAAAAGGTATATGGGGCTCTATATATTTTATCACTTCATTTCTACCAAAGTAGGTGAAAATTATTATTTTAACTTACTTTTGTAGAAAATAAGTACCTCACAGCGGCAGGAACATCTCGTGCACCATTTTCGACTTTCACCCCCCAACCATCACTCCGCGGCCGGAAGATTTCTTGCGCCGGTTCCAGCTTTCACACCCAAAAGCACCTTGTCGCGGCCAGAACATCTCATGCGTCGGTTCCGGCTTTACTCCCCCAAGCACCCTGCCAAGGTGGTGACATTTCATTCACAGGTTCATGCTTTCACCCTCCAGGCACATAGCTGAGTATGGAAAAAGTTATTTGCTGGTTTCGGTTTTCACACCCCAATCAAGTGTGATAGGGTACAGCTGTGTGAAAGTGGTATATTGAGCCCATAAATTATCATTTTATTTCTACCAAAGTAGGTGAAAATTATTATTTTCACTCACTTTTGTAGAAAATAAGTACCTCACCCTCCAGGCACATAGCTGCGTATGGAAAAAGTTATTTGTCAGGTCCGGTTTTCACACCCCAATCAAGTGTGATAGGGTACAGCAGTGCGAAAAAGGTATATGGGGCCTATATATTATCACTTCATTTCTACCAAAGTAGGTGAAAATTATTATTTTCACTTACTTTTGTAGAAAAAAAGCACCTCACAGAGGCAGGAACATCTCATGCACCGTTTTCGGCTATCACCCCCCAACCATCACGCCGCGGCCGGAACATTTCTTGCGCCGGTTCCGGCTTTCACTCCCAAAAGCACCTCGTCGCGGCCAGAACATCTCATGCGTCGGTTCCGGCTTTACTCCCCCAAGCACCCTGCCAAGGTGGTGACATTTCATTCACAGGTTCCAGCTTTCACCCTCCAGGCACATAGCGGAGTATGGAAAAAGTTATTTGCTGGTTTCGGTTTTCACACCCCAATCAAGTGTGATAGGGTACAGCGGTTTGAACGTGGTATATTGAGCCCATATGTTATCATTTTATTTCTACCAAAGTAGGTGAAAATTATTATTTTCACTCACTTTTGTAGAAAATAAGCACCTCACCTTCCAGGCACATAGCTGCGTATGGAAAAAGTTATTTGCCAGTTCCGGTTTTCACACCCCAATTAAGTGTGATAGGGTACAGCAGTGCGAAAAAGGTATATGGGGCCTATATATTATCACTTCATTTCTACCAAAATAGGTGAAAATTATTATTTTCACTTACTTTTGTAGAAAATAAGCACCTCACAGCGGCAGGAACATCTCATGCACCGTTTTCGGCTTTCACCCCCCAACCATCACGCCGCTGCCGGAACATTTCTTGCGCCGGTTCCGGCTTTCACTCCCAAAAGCACCTCGTCGCGGCCAGAACATCTCATGCGTCGGTTCCAGCTTTACTCCCCCAAGCAACTTGCCAAGTCGGGAACATTTCATTCACAGGTTCCAGCTTTCACCCTCCAGGCACAGAGCTGCTTATGGAGCAGGTTATTCACCGTGTACAGTTTTCACACCCCAATCAAGTGTGATAGGGTACAGCGGTGTGAAAGTGGTATATGGGGCCTATGTACTATCACTTAATTTTTATCAAAGTAGGTGAAAATTATTATATTCACCTACTTTAGTACAAAATAAGTATTCTTGACATTCAATAAAAAGGCAATGCAGACAATATCACTGATATCTCCTGCACAGATATCAGTCCTGATTTGGCTCGCTGTCTGCATAAAATAATATAAGGACCTAAATTCATCAAACTTTAAACGTAATGTACGGGTCTATAACAAATATACACATTTGATAAACACGCATGTATGCCAGCAAGATATTATCGCGCCTCCTTACCTGTTGTGGGTAGCTGCTTCTGCCATCCGAGGTTTGGAATATGCTGTAGTAAAAATGACGTCACAGTAGTCCAGAGATGTAGGTGGGTAAGTAGTTGACATCACAATTCATTCATGGAGAAGGTCTACCTGAAAAAAAGAAGAAGGAGGCGCGATAATATGTTCATGACATACATGAATATTTATTAATACTGTGTCTTACATCGTAACACTCATAAATGCAGTACTGTACAGACAACACAAGTCATCCTTATCAGTCCCTGCCACAGTGATTGCAAATACATGCTACAGCACATATTAGACCCTTAACTGTGGACCCGGCACTCAGTTTTACAAACTGAGCATGTCCCCGGGTACGTACTTTGCAGCAGCCAGTCTTGAGGAGCTGTCAGGGACTATCACCCCCCAAGCACCTCACAGTGCCTGGAACATCTCATGCGCCAGTTTAGGCTTTCACCCCCCTGCATGGCAATCTCATGTGCCAGATCTGGCACCTTGCCAAAGCACCTCGCCATGGCCGGAACATTTCATGCGCCGGTTCCAGCTTTCACTCCCAAAAGCACCTCGTCGCGGCCAGAACATCTCATGCGTCGGTTCCGGCTTTACTCCCCCAAGCACCCTGCCAAGGTAGCGACATTTCATTCACAGGTTCCAGCTTTCACCCTCCAGGCACATAGCTGAGTATGGAAAAAGTTATTTGCTGGTTTCGGTTTTCACACCCCAATCAAGTGTGATAGGGTACAGCGGTTTGAAAGTGGTATATTGAGCCCATATATTATCATTTTATTTCTACCAAAGTAGGTGAAAATTATTATTTTCACTCACTTTTGTAGAAAATAAGCACCTCACCCTCCAGGCTCATAGCTGCGCATGGAAAAAGTTATTTGCCAGTTCCGGTTTTCACACCCCAATCAAGTGTGATAGGGAATAGCAGTGCGAAAAAGGTATATGGGGCCTATATATTATCACTTCATTTCTACCAAAATAGGTGAAAATTATTATTTTCACTTACTTTTGTAGAAAATAAGCACCTCACAGCGGCAGGAACATCTCATGCACCGTTTTCAGCTATCACCCCCCAACCATCACGCCGCGGCCGGAACATTTCTTGCGCCGGTTCCGGCTTTCACTCCCAAAAGCACCTCGTCGCGGCCAGAACATCTCATGCGTCGGTTCCGGCTTTACTCCCCCAAGCACCCTGCCAAGGTGGTGACATTTCATTCACAGGTTCCAGCTTTCACCCTCCAGGCACATAGCTGGGTATGGAAAAAGTTATTTGCTGGTTTCGGTTTTCACACCCCAATCAAGTGTGATAGGGTACAGTGGTTTGAAAGTGGTATATTGAGCCCATATGTTATCATTTTATTTCTACCAAAGTAGGTGAAAATGATTATTTTCACTCACTTTTGTAGAAAATAAGCACCACACCTTCCAGGCACATAGCTGCGTATGGAAAAAGTTATTTGCCAGTTCCGGTTTTCACACCCCAATTAAGTGTGATAGGGTACAGCAGTGCGAAAAAGGTATATGGGGCCTATATATTATCACTTCATTTCTACCAAAATAGGTGAAAATTATTATTTTCACTTACTTTTGTAGAAAATAAGCACCTCACAGCGGCAGGAACATCTCATGCACCGTTTTCGGCTTTCACCCCCCAACCATCACGCCGCGGCCGGCACATTTCTTGGGCCGTACCGGCTTTCACTCCCAAAAGCACCTCGTCGCGGCCAGAACATCTCATGCGTCAGTTCCGGCTTTACTCCCCCAAGCACCCTGCCAAGGTGGTGACATTTCATTCACAGGTTCCAGCTTTCACCCTCCAGGCACATAGCTGAGTATGGAAAAATATATTTGCTGGTTTCGGTTTTCACACCCCAATCAAGTGTGATAGGGTACAGCGGTTTGAAAGTGGTATATTGAGTCCATATATTATCATTTTATTTCTACCAAAGTAGGTGAAAATTATTATTTTCACTCACTTTTGTAGAAAATAAGCACCTCACCCTTCAGGCACATAGCTGCGTATGGAAAAAGTTATTTGCCAGTTCCGGTTTTCACACCCCAATCAAGTGTGATAGGGTACAGCAGTGCGAAAAAGGTATATGGGGCCTATATATTATCACTTCATTTCTACCAAAATAGGTGAAAATTATTATTTTCACTTACTTTTGTAGAAAATAAGTACCTCACAGCGGCAGGAACATCTCGTGCACCGTTTTCGGCTTTCACCCCCCAACCATCACTCCGCGGCCGGAAGATTTCTTGCGCCGGTTCCAGCTTTCACACCCAAAAGCACCTTGTCGCGGCCAGAACATCTCATGCGTCGGTTCCGGCTTCACTCCCCAAGCACCCCAAGCTGGTGACATTTCATTCACAGGTAAATGCTTTCACCCTCCAGGCACATAGCTGAGTATGGAAAAAGTTATTTGCTGGTTTCGGTTTTCACACCTCAATCAAGTGTGATAGGGTACAGCGGTGTGAAAGTGGTATATTGAGCCTATATATTATCATTTTATTTCTACCAAAGTAGGTGAAAATTATTATTTTCACTTACTTTTGTAGAAAATAAGCACCTCACAGCGGCAGGAACATCTCATGCACCGTTTTCGGCTTTCACCCCCCAACCATCACGCCGCGGCCGGAACATTTCTTGCGCCGGTTCCGGCTTTCACTCCCAAAAGCACCTCGTCGCGGCCAGAACATCTCATGCGTCGGTTCCAGCTTTACTCCCCCAAGCAACTTGCCAAGTCGGGAACATTTCATTCACAGGTTCCAGCTTTCACCCTCCAGGCACAGAGCTGCTTATGGAGCAGGTTATTCGCCGTGTACAGTTTTCACACCCCAATCAAGTGTGATAGGGTACAGCGGTGTGTAAGTGGTATATGGGGCCTATGTACTATCACTTAATTTTTATCAAAGTAGGTGAAAATTATTATATTCACCTACTTTAGTACAAAATAAGTATTCTTGACATTCAATAAAAAGGCAATGCAGACAATATCACTGATATCTCCTGCACAGATATCAGTCCTGATTTGGCTCGCTGTCTGCATAAAATAATATAAGGACCTAAATTCATCAAACTTTAAACGTAATGTACGGGTCTATAACAAATATACACATTTGATAAACACGCATGTATGCCAGCAAGATATTATCGCGCCTCCTTACCTGTTGTGGGTAGCTGCTTCTGCCATCCGAGGTTTGGAATATGCTGTAGTAAAAATGACGTCACAGTAGTCCAGAGATGTAGGTGGGTAAGTAGTTGACATCACAATTCATTCATGGAGAAGGTCTACCTGAAAAAAAGAAGAAGGAGGCGCGATAATATGTTCATGACATACATGAATATTTATTAATACTGTGTCTTACATCGTAACACTCATAAATGCAGTACTGTACAGACAACACAAGTCATCCTTATCAGTCCCTGCCACAGTGATTGCAAATACATGCTACAGCACATATTAGACCCTTAACTGTGGACCCGGCACTCAGTTTTACAAACTGAGCATGTCCCCGGGTACGTACTTTGCAGCAGCCAGTCTTGAGGAGCTGTCAGGGACTATCACCCCCCAAGCACCTCACAGTGCCTGGAACATCTCATGCGCCAGTTTAGGCTTTCACCCCTCTGCATGGCAATCTCATGTGCCAGATCTGGCACCTTGCCAAAGCACCTCGCCATGGCCGGAACATTTCATGCGCCGGTTCCAGCTTTCACTCCCAAAAGCACCTCGTCGCGGCCAGAACATCTCATGCGTCGGTTCCGGCTTTACTCCCCCAAGCACCCTACCAAGGTGGTGACATTTCATTCACAGGTTCCAGCTTTCACCCTCCAGACACATAGCTGAGTATGGAAAAAGTTATTTGCTGGTTTTGGTTTTCACACCCCAATCAAGTGTGATAGGGTACAGCGGTGTGAAAGTGGTATATTGAGCCTATATATTATCATTTTATTTCGACCAAAGTAGGTGAAAATTATTATTTTCACTCACTTTTGTAGAAAATAAGCACCTCACCTTCCAGGCACATAGCTGCGAATGGAAAAAGTTATTTGCCAGTTCCGGTTTTCACACCCCAATCAAGTGTGATAGGGTACAGCAGTGCGAAAAAGGTATATGGGGCCTATATATTATCACTTCATTTCTACCAAAATAGGTGAAAATTATTATTTTCACTTACTTTTGTAGAAAATAAGTACCTCACAGCGGCAGGAACATCTCATGCACCGTTTTCGGCTTTCACCCCCCAACCATCACGCCGCGGCCGGAACATTTCTTGCGCCGGTTCCGTCTTTCACTCCCAAAAGCACCTCGTCGCGGCCAGAACATCTCATGCGTCGGTTCCGGCTTTACTCCCCCAAGCACCCTGCCAAGGTGGTGACATTTCATTCACAGGTTCCAGCTTTCACCCTCCAGACACATAGCTGAGTATGGAAAAAGTTATTTGCTGGTTTCGGTTTTCACACCCCAATCAAGTGTGATAGGGTACAGCGGTGTGAAAGTGGTATATTGAGCCCATAAATTATCATTTTATTTCTACCAAAGTAGGTGAAAATTATTATTTTCACTCACTTTTGTAGAAAATAAGTACCTCACCCTCCAGGCACATAGCTGCGTATGGAAAAAGTTATTTGTCAGGTCCGGTTTTCACACCCCAATCAAGTGTGATAGGGCACAGCAGTGCGAAAAAGGTATATTGGGCCTATATATTATCACTTCATTTCTACCAAAATAGGTGAAAATTATTATTTTCACTTACTTTTGTAGAAAATAAGCACCTCACAGCGGCAGGAACATCTCATGCACCGTTTTCGGCTTTCACCCCCCAACCATCACGCCGCGGCCGGAACATTTCTTGCGCCGGTTCCGGCTTTCACTCCCAAAAGCACCTCGTCGCGGCCAGAACATCTCATGCGTCGGTTCCGGCTTTACTCCACCGAGCACCCTGCCAAGGTGGTGACATTTCATTCACAGGTTCCAGCTTTCACCCTCCAGGCACATAGCTGAGTATGGAAAAAGTTATTTGCTGGTTTTGGTTTTCACACCCCAATCAAGTGTGATAGGGTACAGCAGTGTGAAAGTGGTATATTGAGCCTATATATTATCATTTTATTTCTACCAAAGTAGGTGAAAATTATTATTTTCACTCACTTTTGTAGAAAATAAGCACCTCACCCTCCAGGCACATAGCTGCGTATGGAAAAAGTTATTTGCCAGTTTCGGGTTTCACACCCCAATCAAGTGTGATAGGGTACAGCAGTGCGAAAAAGGTATATGGGGCCTATATATTATCACTTAATTTCTACCAAAATAGGTGAAAATTATTATTTTCACTTACTTTTGTAGAAAATAAGTACCTCACAGCGGCAGGAACATCTCATGCACCGTTTTCGGCTTTCACCCCCCAACCATCACGCCGCGGCCGGAACATTTCTTGCGCCGGTTCCGTCTTTCACTCCCAAAAGCACCTCGTCGCGGCCAGAACATCTCATGCGTCGGTTCCGGCTTTACTCCCCCAAGCACCCTGCCAAGGTGGTGACATTTCATTCACAGGTTCCAGCTTTCACCCTCCAGACACATAGCTGAGTATGGAAAAAGTTATTTGCTGGTTTCGGTTTTCACACCCCAATCAAGTGTGATAGGGTACAGCGGTGTGAAAGTGGTATATTGAGCCCATAAATTATCATTTTATTTCTACCAAAGTAGGTGAAAATTATTATTTTCACTCACTTTTGTAGAAAATAAGTACCTCACCCTCCAGGCACATAGCTGCGTATGGAAAAAGTTATTTGTCAGGTCCGGTTTTCACACCCCAATCAAGTGTGATAGGGCACAGCAGTGCGAAAAAGGTATATTGGGCCTATATATTATCACTTCATTTCTACCAAAATAGGTGAAAATTATTATTTTCACTTACTTTTGTAGAAAATAAGCACCTCACAGCGGCAGGAACATCTCATGCACCGTTTTCGGCTTTCACCCCCCAACCATCACGCCGCGGCCGGAACATTTCTTGGGCCGTACCGGCTTTCACTCCCAAAAGCACCTCGTCGCGGCCAGAACATCTCATGCGTCGGTTCCGGCTTTACTCCCCCAAGCACCCTGCCAAGGTGGTGACATTTCATTCACAGGTTCCAGCTTTCACCCTCCAGGCACATAGCTGAGTATGGAAAAATATATTTGCTGGTTTCGGTTTTCACACCCCAATCAAGTGTGATAGGGTACAGCGGTTTAAAGTGGTATATTGAGTCCATATATTATCATTTTATTTCTACCAAAGTAGGTGAAAATTATTATTTTCACTCACTTTTGTAAAAAATAAGCACCTCACCCTTCAGGCACATAGCTGCATATGGAAAAAGTTATTTGCCAGTTCCGGTTTTCACACCCCAATCAAGTGTGATAGGGTACAGCAGTGCGAAAAAGGTATATGGGGCCTATATATTATCACTTCATTTCTACCAAAATAGGTGAAAATTATTATTTTCACTTACTTTTGTAGAAAATAAGTACCTCACAGCGGCAGGAACATCTCATGCACCGTTTTCGGCTTTCACCCCCCAACCATCACGCCGCGGCCGGAACATTTCTTGCGCCGGTAACGGCTTTCACTCCCAAAAGCACCTCGTCGCGGCCAGAACATCTCATGCGTCGGTTCCGGCTTTACTCCCCCAAGCACCCTGCCAAGGTGGTGACATTTCATTCACAGGTTCCAGCTTTCACCCTCCAGGCACATAGCTGAGTATGGAAAAATTTATTTGCTGGTTTCGGTTTTCACACCCCAATCAAGTGTGATAGGGTACAGCGGTTTGAAAGTGGTATATTGAGTCCATATATTATCATTTTATTTCTACCAAAGTAGGTGAAAATTATTATTTTCACTCACTTTTGTAGAAAATAAGCACCTCACCCTCCAGGCACATAGCTGCGTATGGAAAAAGTTATTTGCCAGTTCCGGTTTTCACACCCCAATCAAGTGTGATAGGGTACAGCAGTGTGAAAAAGGTATATGGGGCCTATATATTATCACTTCATTTCTACCAAAATAGGTGAAAATTATTATTTTCACTTACTTTTGTAGAAAATAAGCACCTCACAGCGGCAGGAACATCTCATGCACCGTTTTCGGCTTTCACCCCCCAACCATCACGCCGCGGCCGGAACATTTCTTGCGCCAGTTCCGTCTTTCACTCCCAAAAGCACCTCGTTGCGGCCAGAACATCTCATTCGTCGGTTCCGTCTTTACTCCCCCAAGCACCCTGCCAAGGTGGTGACATTTCATTCACAGGTTCCAGCTTTCACCCTCCAGGCACATAGCTGAGTATGGAAAAAGTTATTTGCTGGTTTTGGTTTTCACACCCCAATCAAGTGTGATAGGGTACAGCGGTGTGAAAGTGGTATATTGAGCCTATATATTATCATTTTATTTCGACCAAAGTAGGTGAAAATTATTATTTTCACTCACTTTTGTAGAAAATAAGCACCTCACCCTCAAGGCACATAGCTGCGTATGGAAAAAGTTATTTGCCAGTTCCGGTATTCACACCCCAATCAAGTGTGATAGGGTACAGCAGTGCGAAAAAGGTATATGGGGCCTATATATTATCACTTCATTTCTACCAAAATAGGTGAAAATTATTATTTTCACTTACTTTTGTAGAAAATAAGCACCTCACAGCGGCAGGAACATCTCATGCACCGTTTTCGGCTTTCACCCACCAACCATCACGCCGCGGCCGGAACATTTCTTGGGCCGTACCGGCTTTCACTCCCAAAAGCACCTCGTCGCGGCCAGAACATCTCATGCGTCGGTTCCGGCTTTACTCCCCCAAGCACCCTGCCAAGGTGGTTACATTTCATTCACAGGTTCCAGCTTTCACCCTCCAGACACATAGCTGAGTATGGAAAAAGTTATTTGCTGGTTTCGGTTTTCACACCCCAATCAAGTGTGATAGGGTACAGCGGTGTGAAAGTGGTATATTGAGCCCATAAATTATCATTTTATTTCTACCAAAGTAGGTGAAAATTATTATTTTCACTCACTTTTGTAGAAAATAAGTACCTCACCCTCCAGGCACATAGCTGCGTATGGAAAAAGTTATTTGTCAGGTCCGGTTTTCACACCCCAATCAAGTGTGATAGGGCACAGCAGTGCGAAAAAGGTATATTGGGCCTATATATTATCACTTCATTTCTACCAAAATAGGTGAAAATTATTATTTTCACTTACTTTTGTAGAAAATAAGCACCTCACAGCGGCAGGAACATCTCATGCACCGTTTTCGGCTTTCACCCCCCAACCATCACGCCGCGGCCGGAACATTTCTTGCGCCGGTTCCGGCTTTCACTCCCAAAAGCACCTCGTCGCGGCCAGAACATCTCATGCGTCGGTTCCGGCTTTACTCCACCGAGCACCCTGCCAAGGTGGTGACATTTCATTCACAGGTTCCAGCTTTCACCCTCCAGGCACATAGCTGAGTATGGAAAAAGTTATTTGCTGGTTTTGGTTTTCACACCCCAATCAAGTGTGATAGGGTACAGCAGTGTGAAAGTGGTATATTGAGCCTATATATTATCATTTTATTTCTACCAAAGTAGGTGAAAATTATTATTTTCACTCACTTTTGTAGAAAATAAGCACCTCACCCTCCAGGCACATAGCTGCGTATGGAAAAAGTTATTTGCCAGTTTCGGGTTTCACACCCCAATCAAGTGTGATAGTGTACAGCAGTGTGAAAAAGGTATATGGGGCTCTATATATTTTATCACTTCATTTCTACCAAAGTAGGTGAAAATTATTATTTTAACTTACTTTTGTAGAAAATAAGTACCTCACAGCGGCAGGAACATCTCGTGCACCATTTTCGACTTTCACCCCCCAACCATCACTCCGCGGCCGGAAGATTTCTTGCGCCGGTTCCAGCTTTCACACCCAAAAGCACCTTGTCGCGGCCAGAACATCTCATGCGTCGGTTCCGGCTTTACTCCCCCAAGCACCCTGCCAAGGTGGTGACATTTCATTCACAGGTTCATGCTTTCACCCTCCAGGCACATAGCTGAGTATGGAAAAAGTTATTTGCTGGTTTCGGTTTTCACACCCCAATCAAGTGTGATAGGGTACAGCGGTGTGAAAGTGGTATATTGAGCCCATAAATTATCATTTTATTTCTACCAAAGTAGGTGAAAATTATTATTTTCACTCACTTTTGTAGAAAATAAGTACCTCACCCTCCAGGCACATAGCTGCGTATGGAAAAAGTTATTTGTCAGGTCCGGTTTTCACACCCCAATCAAGTGTGATAGGGTACAGCAGTGCGAAAAAGGTATATGGGGCCTATATATTATCACTTCATTTCTACCAAAGTAGGTGAAAATTATTATTTTCACTTACTTTTGTAGAAAAAAAGCACCTCACAGAGGCAGGAACATCTCATGCACCGTTTTCGGCTATCACCCCCCAACCATCACGCCGCGGCCGGAACATTTCTTGCGCCGGTTCCGGCTTTCACTCCCAAAAGCACCTCGTCGCGGCCAGAACATCTCATGCATCGGTTCCGGCTTTACTCCCCCAAGCACCCTGCCAAGGTGGTGACATTTCATTCACAGGTTCCAGCTTTCACCCTCCAGGCACATAGCTGAGTATGGAAAAAGTTATTTGCTGGTTTCGGTTTTCACACCCCAATCAAGTGTGATAGGGTACAGCGGTTTGAAAGTGGTATATTGAGCCCATATGTTATCATTTTATTACTACCAAAGTAGGTGAAAATTATTATTTTCACTCACTTTTGTAGAAAATAAGCACCTCACCTTCCAGGCACATAGCTGCGTATGGAAAAAGTTATTTGCCAGTTCCGGTTTTCACACCCCAATTAAGTGTGATAGGGTACAGCAGTGCGAAAAAGGTATATGGGGCCTATATATTATCACTTCATTTCTACCAAAATAGGTGAAAATTATTATTTTCACTTACTTTTGTAGAAAATAAGCACCTCACAGCGGCAGGAACATCTCATGCACCGTTTTCGGCTTTCATCCCCCAACCATCACGCCGCTGCCGGAACATTTCTTGCGCCGGTTCCGGCTTTCACTCCCAAAAGCACCTCGTCGCGCCCAGAACATCTCATGCGTCGGTTCCGGCTTTACTCCCCCAAGCACCCTGCCAAGGTGGTGACATTTCATTCACAGGTTCCAGCTTTCACCCTCCAGGCACATAGCTGAGTATGGAAAAATTTATTTGCTGGTTTCGGTTTTCACACCCCAATCAAGTGTGATAGGGTACAGCGGTTTGAAAGTGGTATATTGAGTCCATATATTATCATTTTATTTCTACCAAAGTAGGTGAAAATTATTATTTTCACTCACTTTTGTAGAAAATAAGCACCTCACCCTCCAGGCACATAGCTGCGTATGGAAAAAGTTATTTGCCAGTTCCGGTTTTCACACCCCAATCAAGTGTGATAGGGTACAGCAGTGCGAAAAAGGTATATGGGGCCTATATATTATCACTTCATTTCTACCAAAATAGGTGAAAATTATTATTTTCACTTACTTTTGTAGAAAATAACCACCTCACAGCGGCAGGAACATCTCATGCACTGTTTTCGGCTTTCACCCCCCAACCATCACGCCGCGGCCGGAACATTTCTTGCGCCGGTTCCGGCTTTCACTCCCAAAAGCACCTCGTCGCGGCCAGAACATCTCATGCGAAGGTTCCGGCTTTACTCCCCCAAGCACCCTACCAAGGTGGTGACATTTCATTCACAGGTTCCAGCTTTCACCCTCCAGACACATAGCTGAGTATGGAAAAAGTTATTTGCTGGTTTTGGTTTTCACACCCCAATCAAGTGTGATAGGGTACAGCGGTGTGAAAGTGGTATATTGAGCCTATATATTATCATTTTATTTCGACCAAAGTAGGTGAAAATTATTATTTTCACTCACTTTTGTAGAAAATAAGCACCTCACCTTCCAGGCACATAGCTGCGTATGGAAAAAGTTATTTGCCAGTTCCGGTTTTCACACCCCAATCAAGTGTGATAGGGTACAGCAGTGCGAAAAAGGTATATGGGGCCTATATATTATCACTTCATTGCCTACCAAAATAGGTGAAAATTATTATTTTCACTTACTTTTGTAGAAAATAAGTACCTCACAGCGGCAGGAACATCTCATGCACAGTTTTCGGCTTTCACCCCCCAACCATCACGCCGCGGCCGGAACATTTCTTGCGCCGGTTCCAGCTTTCACACCCAAAAGCACCTTGTCGCGGCCAGAACATCTCATGCGTCGGTTCCGGCTTTACTCCCCCAAGCACCCTGCCAAGGTGGTGACATTTCATTCACAGGTTCATGCTTTCACCCTCCAGGCACATAGATGAGTATGGAAAAAGTTATTTGCTGGTTTCGGTTTTCACATCCCAATCAAGTGTGATAGGGTACAGCGGTGTGAAAGTGGTATATTGAGCCCATATATTATCATTTTATTTCTACCAAAGTAGGTGAAAATTATTATTTTCACTCACTTTTGTAGAAAATAAGCACCTCACAGAGGCAGGAACATCTCATGCACCGTTTTCGGCTATCACCCCCCAACCATCACGCCGCGGCCGGAACATTTCTTGCGCCGGTTCCGGCTTTCACTCCCAAAAGCACCTCGTCGCGGCCAGAACATCTCATGTGTCGGTTCCGGCTTTACTCCCCCAAGCACCCTGCCAAGGTGGTGACATTTCATTCACAGGTTCCAGCTTTCACCCTCCAAGCACATAGCTGAGTATGGAAAAAGTTATTTGCTGGTTTCGGTTATCACACCCCAATCAAGTGTGATAGGGTACAGCGGTTTGAAAGTGGTATATTGAGCCCATATATTATCATTTTATTTCTACCAAAGTAGGTGAAAATTATTATTTTCACTCATTTTTGTAAAAAATAAGCACCTCACCTTCCAGGCACATAGCTGCGTATGAAAAAAGTTATTTGCCAGTTCCGGTTTTCACACCCCAATTAAGTGTGATTGGGTACAGCAGTGCGAAAAAGGTATATGGGGCCTATATATTATCACTTCATTTCTACCAAAATAGGTGAAAATTATTATTTTCACTTACTTTTGTAGAAAATAAGCACCTCACAGCGGCAGGAACATCTCATGCACCGTTTTTGGCTTTCACCCCCCAACCATCACGCCGCGGCCGGAACATTTCTTGCGCCGGTAACGGCTTTCACTCCCAAAAGCACCTCGTCGCGGCCAAAACATCTCATGCGTCGGTTCCGGCTTTACTCCCCCAAGCACCTTGCCAAGGTGGTGACATTTCATTCACAGGTTCCAGCTTTCACCCTCCAGGCACATAGCTGAGTATGGAAAAATTTATTTGCTGGTTTTGGTTTTCACACCCCAATCAAGTGTGATAGGGTAGAGCAGTGTGAAAGTGGTATATTGAGCCTATATATTATCATTTTATTTCTACCAAAGAAGGTGAAAATTATTATTTTCACTCACTTTTGTAGAAAATAAGCACCTCACCCTCCAGGCACATAGCTGCGTATGGAAAAAGTTATTTGCCAGTTTCGGGTTTCACACCCCAATCAAGTGTGATAGTGTACAGCAGTGTGAAAAAGGTATATGGGGCTCTATATATTTTATCACTTCATTTCTACCAAAGTAGGTGAAAATTATTATTTTAACTTACTTTTGTAGAAAATAAGTACCTCACAGCGGCAGGAACATCTCGTGCACCATTTTCGACTTTCACCCCCCAACCATCACTCCGCGGCCGGAAGATTTCTTGCGCCGGTTCCAGCTTTCACACCCAAAAGCACCTTGTCGCGGCCAGAACATCTCATGCGTCGGTTCCGGCTTTACTCCCCCAAGCACCCTGCCAAGGTGGTGACATTTCATTCACAGGTTCATGCTTTCACCCTCCAGGCACATAGCTGAGTATGGAAAAAGTTATTTGCTGGTTTCGGTTTTCACACCCCAATCAAGTGTGATAGGGTACAGCTGTGTGAAAGTGGTATATTGAGCCCATAAATTATCATTTTATTTCTACCAAAGTAGGTGAAAATTATTATTTTCACTCACTTTTGTAGAAAATAAGTACCTCACCCTCCAGGCACATAGCTGCGTATGGAAAAAGTTATTTGTCAGGTCCGGTTTTCACACCCCAATCAAGTGTGATAGGGTACAGCAGTGCGAAAAAGGTATATGGGGCCTATATATTATCACTTCATTTCTACCAAAGTAGGTGAAAATTATTATTTTCGCTTACTTTTGTAGAAAAAAAAGCACCTCACAGAGGCAGGAACATCTCATGCACCGTTTTCGGCTATCACCCCCCAACCATCACGCCGCGGCCGGAACATTTCTTGCGCCGGTTCCGGCTTTCACTCCCAAAAGCACCTCGTCGCGGCCAGAACATCTCATGCGTCGGTTCCGGCTTTACTCCCCCAAGCACCCTGCCAAGGTGGTGACATTTCATTCACAGGTTCCAGCTTTCACCCTCCAGGCACATAGCGGAGTATGGAAAAAGTTATTTGCTGGTTTCGGTTTTCACACCCCAATCAAGTGTGATAGGGTACAGCGGTTTGAATGTGGTATATTGAGCCCATATGTTATCATTTTATTTCTACCAAAGTAGGTGAAAATTATTATTTTCACTCACTTTTGTAGAAAATAAGCACCTCACCTTCCAGGCACATAGCTGCGTATGGAAAAAGTTATTTGCCAGTTCCGGTTTTCACACCCCAATTAAGTGTGATAGGGTACAGCAGTGCGAAAAAGGTATATGGGGCCTATATATTATCACTTCATTTCTACCAAAATAGGTGAAAATTATTATTTTCACTTACTTTTGTAGAAAATAAGCACCTCACAGCGGCAGGAACATCTCATGCACCGTTTTCGGCTTTCACCCCCCAACCATCACGCCGCTGCCGGAACATTTCTTGCGCCGGTTCCGGCTTTCACTCCCAAAAGCACCTCGTCGCGGCCAGAACATCTCATGCGTCGGTTCCAGCTTTACTCCCCCAAGCAACTTGCCAAGTCGGGAACATTTCATTCACAGGTTCCAGCTTTCACCCTCCAGGCACAGAGCTGCTTATGGAGCAGGTTATTCGCCGTGTACAGTTTTCACACCCCAATCAAGTGTGATAGGGTACAGCGGTGTGAAAGTGGTATATGGGGCCTATGTACTATCACTTAATTTTTATCAAAGTAGGTGAAAATTATTATATTCACCTACTTTAGTACAAAATAAGTATTCTTGACATTCAATAAAAAGGCAATGCAGACAATATCACTGATATCTCCTGCACAGATATCAGTCCTGATTTGGCTCGCTGTCTGCATAAAATAATATAAGGACCTAAATTCATCAAACTTTAAACGTAATGTACGGGTCTATAACAAATATACACATTTGATAAACACGCATGTATGCCATTAAGATATTATCGCGCCTCCTTACCTGTTGTGGGTAGCTGCTTCTGCCATCCGACGTTTGGAATATGCTGTAGTAAAAATGACGTCACAGTAGTCCAGAGATGTAGTAGGTGGGTAAGTAGTTGACATCACAATTCATTCATGGAGAAGGTCTACCTGAAAAAAAGAAGAAGGAGGCGCGATAATATGTTCATGACATACATGAATATTTATTAATACTGTGTCTTACATCGTAACACTCATAAATGCATTACTGTACAGACAACACAAGTCATCCTTATCAGTCCCTGCCCCAGTGATTGCAAATACATGCTACAGCACATATTAGACCCTTAACTGTGGACCCGGCACTCAGTTTTACAAACTGAGCAGGTCCCCGGGTACGTACTTTGCAGCAAGCTCTGTCCACTCCACTCATTGACCTGGTATTGCAGTACTTCCAGGACCGGTGCACCACCCTAATCTGTTATCCAAAAATAGACTAATTCCATTCCGGGCACTTGATTTGGTGTATCAATTGTTTGTGCACCTTTGTTTTAACTTTGTATTTAGAAATGCATGCATTTGCTTCAAGGTTTAACCCTTGTGCATAAAAAGTTTGAAATCCTGCCTCCAGTGTATCATTTTGTGACTATTTCTTGACTTCTTGAATTGTACTTTCTGGAATCGAGGCAGTTTAATACTTGACGTGACACTACACTTAAAATCAGCATGTGCGGCGTAGCCAAAAGACCGGAAGCCTGCCTAAATTAAATGACTTATCAATCGCTGCGCCCTCCCAATATATATGCAAACACTATGTGACTTACCTACGATCTTACCACAGAAACATCAACTGGAACACAGCAATGGAATTTTTGGACCCCCCTCCCTCTCGATTTGAAATGGCTTGGTTTTTTTTTTTCTTTTATTTCTTTTTCGCTTCTCTTATATTTTGTTTTCTTTTGTTAAACTTATATTTTTTTCTTTTCTCTTTTCTCTCTTTTGTTTTGGGAATTTTTTTTCCTCTTCAATTTTTTCCGAGCCAAACAATTGATGATCATTGAGAGGGGGATTTAGAAAAAGTATCACCTACCTTCTTCGGACCATCATTTGGGTGGTAACTGCCAATAAAAGAAAACATTGGCCCACCCAGCTCACCTACACACGACTGTCCTGTCTGCCTGTCTGTTCCAAGTGACTGTCTGGCTGTCAGGTTCCGGAATCCGAGTGAGCAGTTTGTGATGTCATAGAGGGCAGATTGTGATGTCACACAAAGGTTCCTGCCACATGAATGCTTGTCCATCTGACTGTCTACTACTGCTGCTGAATGGGCTCAAAACAGGAAAGCCGTCATTGCACCTGATTGTGCAAGATTCCTCCTTCTCCTCTGCAGCAGCTAGCTGATTGATTTAGCCAGCAGCAGTCAGGGACTATCACCCCCCAAGCACCTCACAGTGCCTGGAACATCTTATGCGCCAGTTTAGGCTTTCACCCCCCTTCATGCACATCGCAAAAGCATGGCAATCTCATGCGCCAGATCTGGCACCTTGCCAAAGCACCTCGCCATGGTCGTAACATTTCATGCGCCGGTTCCAGCTTTCACTCCCAAAAGCACCTCGTCGCGGCCAGAACATCTCATGCGTCGGTTCCGGCTTTACTCCCCCAAGCACCCTGCCAAGGTAGTGACATTTCATTCACAGGTTCCAGCTTTCACCCTCCAGGCACATAGCTGAGTATGGAAAAAGTTAATTGCTGGTTTCGGTTTTCACACCCCAATCAAGTGTGATAGGGTACAGCGGTTTGAAAGTGGTATATTGAGCCCATATATTATCATTTTATTTCTACCAAAGTAGGTGAAAATTATTATTTTCACTCACTTTTGTAGAAAATAAGCACCTCACCCTCCAGGCACATAGCTGCGCATGGAAAAAGTTATTTGCCAGTTCCGGTTTTCACACCCCAATCAAGTGTGATAGGGAACAGCAGTGCGAAAAAGGTATATGGGGCCTATATATTATCACTTCATTTCTACCAAAATAGCTGAAAATTATTATTTTCACTTACTTTTGTAGAAAATAAGCACCTCACAGCGGCAGGAACATCTCATGCACCGTTTTCGGCTTTCACCCCCCAACCATCACGCCGCTGCCGGAACATTTCTTGCGCCGGTTCCGGCTTTCACTCCCAAAAGCACCTCGTCGCGGCCAGAACATCTCATGCGTCGGTTCCGGCTTTACTCCCCCAAGCACCCTGCCAAGGTGGTGACATTTCATTCACAGGTTCCAGCTTTCACCCTCCAGGCACATAGCTGAGTATGGAAAAATTTATTTGCTGGTTTCGGTTTTCACACCCCAATCAAGTGTGATAGGGTACAGCGGTTTGAAAGTGGTATATTGAGTCCATATATTATCATTTTATTTCTACCAAAGTAGGTGAAAATTATTATTTTCACTCACTTTTGTAGAAAATAAGCACCTCACCCTCCAGGCACATAGCTGCGTATGGAAAAAGTTATTTGCCAGTTCCGGTTTTCACACCCCAATCAAGTGTGATAGGGTACAGCAGTGCGAAAAAGGTATATGGGGCCTATATATTATCACTTAATTTCTACCAAAATAGGTGAAAATTATTATTTTCACTTACTTTTGTAGAAAATAAGCACCTCACAGCGGCAGGAACATCTCATGCACCGTTTTCGGCTTTCACCCCCCAACCATCACGCCGCGGCCGGAACATTTCTTGCGCCAGTTCCGGCTTTCACTCCCAAAAGCACCTCGTCGCGGCCAGAACATCTTATGCGAAGGTTCCGGCTTTACTCCCCCAAGCACCCTACCAAGGTGGTGACATTTCATTCACAGGTTCCAGCTTTCACCCTCCAGACACATAGCTGAGTATGGAAAAAGTTATTTGCTGGTTTTGGTTTTCACACCCCAATCAAGTGTGATAGGGTACAGCGGTGTGAAAGTGGTATATTGAGCCTATATATTATCATTTTATTTCGACCAAAGTAGGTGAAAATTATTATTTTCACTCACTTTTGTAGAAAATAAGCACCTCACCTTCCAGGCACATAGCTGCGTATGGAAAAAGTTATTTGCCAGTTCCGGTTTTCACACCCCAATCAAGTGTGATAGGGTACAGCAGTGCGAAAAAGGTATATGGGGCCTATATATTATCACTTCATTTCTACCAAAATAGGTGAAAATTATTATTTTCACTTACTTTTGTAGAAAATAAGTACCTCACAGCGGCAGGAACATCTCATGCACAGTTTTCGGCTTTCACCCCCCAACCATCACGCCGCGGCCGGAACATTTCTTGCGCCGGTTCCGGCTTTCAATCCCAAAAGCACCTCGTCGCGGCCAGAACATCTCATGCGAAGGTTCCGGCTTTACTCCCCCAAGCACCCTACCAAGGTGGTGACATTTCATTCACAGGTTCCAGCTTTCACCCTCCAGACACATAGCTGAGTATGGAAAAAGTTATTTGCTGGTTTTGGTTTTCACACCCCAATCAAGTGTGATAGGGTACAGCGGTGTGAAAGTGGTATATTGAGCCTATATATTTTCATTTTATTTCGACCAAAGTAGGTGAAAATTATTATTTTCACTCACTTTTGTAGAAAATAAGCACCTCACCTTCCAGGCACATAGCTGCGTATGGAAAAAGTTATTTGCCAGTTCCGGTTTTCACACCCCAATCAAGTGTGATAGGGTACAGCAGTGCGAAAAAGGTATATGGGGCCTATATATTATCACTTCATTTCTACCAAAATAGGTGAAAATTATTATTTTCACTTACTTTTGTAGAAAATAAGTACCTCACACCGGCAGGAACATCTCATGCACAGTTTTCGGCTTTCACCCCCCAACCATCACGCCGCGGCCGGAACATTTCTTGCGCCGGTTCCAGCTTTCACACCCAAAAGCACCTTGTCGCGGCCAGAACATCTCATGCGTCGGTTCCGGCTTTACTCCCCCAAGCACCCTGCCAAGGTGGTGACATTTCATTCACAGGTTCATGCTTTCACCCTCCAGGCACATAGATGAGTATGGAAAAAGTTATTTGCTGGTTTCGGTTTTCACATCCCAATCAAGTGTGATAGGGTACAGCGGTTTGAAAGTGGTATATTGAGCCCATATATTATCATTTTATTTCTACCAAAGTAGGTGAAAATTATTATTTTCACTCATTTTTGTAGAAAATAAGCACCTCACCTTCCAGGCACATAGCTGCGTATGGAAAAAGTTATTTGCCAGTTCCGGTTTTCACACCCCAATTAAGTGTGATTGGGCACAGCAGTGCGAAAAAGGTATATGGGGCCTATATATTATCACTTCATTTCTACCAAAATAGGTGAAAATTATTATTTTCACTTACTTTTGTAGAAAATAAGCACCTCACAGCGGCAGGAACATCTCATGCACCGTTTTCGGCTTTCACCCCCCAACCATCACGCCGCGGCCGGAACATTTCTTGCGCCGGTAACGGCTTTCACTCCCAAAAGCACCTCGTCGCGGCCAGAACATCTCATGCGTCGGTTCCGGCTTTACTCCCCCAAGCACCTTGCCAAGGTGGTGACATTTCATTCACAGGTTCCAGCTTTTACCCTCCAGGCACATAGCTGAGTATGGAAAAATGTATTTGCTGGTTTCGGTTTTCACACCCCAATCAAGTGTGATAGGGTACAGCGGTTTGAAAGTGGTATATTGAGTCCATATATTATCATTTTATTTCTACCAAAGTAGGTGAAAATTATTATTTTCACTCACTTTTGTAGAAAATAAGCACCTCACCCTCCAGGCACATAGCTGCGTATGGAAAAAGTTATTTGCCAGTTCCGGTTTTCACACCCCAATTAAGTGTGATTGGGTACAGCAGTGCGAAAAAGGTATATGGGGCCTATATATTATCACTTCATTTCTACCAAAATAGGTGAAAATTATTATTTTCACTTACTTTTGTAGAAAATAAGCACCTCACAGCGGCAGGAACATCTCATGCACCGTTTTCGGCTTTCACCCCCCAACCATCACGCCGCGGCCGGAACATTTCTTGCGCCGGTTCCAGCTTTCACACCCAAAAGCACCTTGTCGCGGCCAGAACATCTCATGCGTCGGTTCCGGCTTTACTCCCCCAAGCACCCTGCCAAGGTGGTGACATTTCATTCACAGGTTCATGCTTTCACCCTCCAGGCACATAGCTGCATTTGGAAAAAGTTATTTGCCAGTTTCGGTTTTCACACCCCAATCAAGTGTGATAGGGTACAGCAGTGTGAAAAAGGTATATGGGGCTCTATATATTTTATCACTTCATTTCTACCAAAGTAGGTGAAAATTATTATTTTCACTTACTTTTGTAGAAAAAAAAGCACCTCACAGAGGCAGGAACATCTCATGCACCGTTTTTGGCTATCACCCCCCAACCATCACGCCGCGGCCGTAACATTTCTTGCGCCGGTTCCGGCTTTCACTCCCAAAAGCACCTCGTCGCGGCCAGAACATCTCATGCGTCGGTTCCGGCTTCACTCCCCAAGCACCCTGCCAAGGTGGTGACATTTCATTCACAGGTAAATGCTTTCACCCTCCAGGCACATAGCTGAGCATGGAAAAAGTTATTTGCTGGTTTCGGTTTTCACACCCCAATCAAGTGTGATAGGGTACAGCGTGTGAAAGTGGTATATTGAGCCTATATATTATCATTTTATTTCTACCAAAGTAGGTGAAAATTATTATTTTCACTCACTTTTGTAGAAAATAAGCACCTCACCCTCCAGGCACATAGATGCGTATGGAAAAAGTTATTTGCCAGTTCCGGTTTTCACACCCCAATCAAGTGTGATAGGGTACAGCAGTGCAAAAAAGGTATATGGGGCCTATATATTATCACTTCATTTCTACCAAAATAGGTGAAAATTATTATTTTCACTTACTTTTGTAGAAAATAAGCACCTCACAGCGGCAGGAACATCTCATGCACCGTTTTCGGCTTTCACCCCCCAACCATCACGCCGCGGCCGGAACATTTCTTGCGCCGGTTCCGGCTTTCACTCCCAAAAGCACCTCGTCGCGGCCAGAACATCTCATGCGTCGGTTCCGGCTTTACTCCCCCAAGCAACTTGCCAAGTCGGGAACATTTCATTCACAGGTTCCAGCTTTCACCCTCCAGGCACAGAGCTGCGTATGGAGCAGGTTATTCGCCGTGTACAGTTTTCACACCCCAATCAAGTGTGATAGGGTACAGCGGTGTGAAAGTGGTATATGGGGCCTATGTACTATCACTTAATTTTTATCAAAGTAGGTGAAAATTATTATATTCACCTACTTTAGTACAAAATAAGTATTCTTGACATTCAATAAAAAGGCAATGCAGACAATATCACTGATATCTCCTGCACAGATATCAGTCCTGATTTGGCTCGCTGTCTGCATAAAATAATATAAGGACCTAAATTCATCAAACTTTAAACGTAATGTACGGGTCTATAACAAATATACACATTTGATAAACACGCATGTATGCCATTAAGATATTATCGCGCCTCCTTACCTGTTGTGGGTAGCTGCTTCTGCCATCCGACGTTTGGAATATGCTGTAGTAAAAATGACGTCACAGTAGTCCAGAGATGTAGTAGGTGGGTAAGTAGTTGACATCACAATTCATTCATGGAGAAGGTCTACCTGAAAAAAAGAAGAAGGAGGCGCGATAATATGTTCATGACATACATGAATATTTATTAATACTGTGTCTTACATCGTAACACTCATAAATGCATTACTGTACAGACAACACAAGTCATCCTTATCAGTCCCTGCCCCAGTGATTGCAAATACATGCTACAGCACATATTAGACCCTTAACTGTGGACCCGGCACTCAGTTTTACAAACTGAGCAGGTCCCCGGGTACGTACTTTGCAGCAAGCTCTGTCCACTCCACTCATTGACCTGGTATTGCAGTACTTCCAGGACCGGTGCACCACCCTAATCTGTTATCCAAAAATAGACTAATTCCATTCCGGGCACTTGATTTGGTGTATCAATTGTTTGTGCACCTTTGTTCTAACTTTGTATTTAGAAATGCATGCATTTGCTTCAAGGTTTAACCCTTGTGCATAAAAAGTTTGAAATCCTGCCTCCAGTGTATCATTTTGTGACTATTTCTTGACTTCTTGAATTGTACTTTCTGGAATCGAGGCAGTTTAATACTTGACGTGACACTACACTTAAAATCAGCATGTGCGGCGTAGCCAAAAGACCGGAAGCCTGCCTAAATTAAATGACTTATCAATCGCTGCGCCCTCCCAATATATATGCAAACACTATGTGACTTACCTACGATCTTACCACAGAAACATCAACTGGAACACAGCAATGGAATTTTTGGACCCCCCTCCCTCTCGATTTGAAATGGCTTGGTTTTTTTTTTCTTTTATTTCTTTTTCGCTTCTCTTATATTTTGTTTTCTTTTGTTAAACTTATATTTTTTTCTTTTCTCTTTTCTCTCTTTTGTTTTGGGATTTTTTTTTCCTCTTCAATTTTTTTCGAGCCAAACAATTGATGATCATTGAGAGGGGGATTTAGAAAAAGTATCACTTACCTTCTTCGGACCATCATTTGGGTGGTAACTGCCAATAAAAGAAAACATTGGCCCACCCAGCTCACCTACACACGACTGTCCTGTCTGCCTGTCTGTTCCAAGTGACTGTCTGGCTGTCAGGTTCCGGAATCCGAGTGAGCAGTTTGTGATGTCATAGAGGGCAGATTGTGATGTCACACAAAGGTTCCTGCCACATGAATGCTTGTCCATCTGACTGTCTACTACTGCTGCTGAATGGGCTCAAAACAGGAAAGCCGTCATTGCACCTGATTGTGCAAGATTCCTCCTTCTCCTCTGCAGCAGCTAGCTAATTGATTTAGCCAGCAGCAGTCAGGGACTATCACCCCCCAAGCACCTCACAGTGCCTGGAACATCTCATGCGCCAGTTTAGGCTTTCACCCCCCTTCATGCACATCGCAAAAGCATGGCAATCTCATGCGCCAGATCTGGCACCTTGCCAAAGCACTTCGCCATGGTCGTAACATTTCATGCGCCGGTTCCAGCTTTCACTCCCAAAAGCACCTCGTCGCGGCCAGAACATCTCATGCGTCGGTTCCGGCTTTACTCCCCCAAGCACCCTGCCAAGGTAGTGACATTTCATTCACATGTTCCAGCTTTCACCCTCCAGGCACATAGCTGAGTATGGAAAAAGTTAATTGCTGGTTTCGGTTTTCACACCCCAATCAAGTGTGATAGGGTACAGCGGTTTGAAAGTGGTATATTGAGCCCATATATTATCATTTTATTTCTACCAAAGTAGGTGAAAATTATTATTTTCACTCACTTTTGTAGAAAATAAGCACCTCACCCTCCAGGCACATAGCTGCGCATGGAAAAAGTTATTTGCCAATTCCGGTTTTCACACCCCAATCAAGTGTGATAGGGAACAGCAGTGCGAAAAAGGTATATGGGGCATATATATTATCACTTCATTTCTACCAAAATAGCTGAAAATTATTATTTTCACTTACTTTTGTAGAAAATAAGCACCTCACAGCGGCAGGAACATCTCATGCACAGTTTTCGGCTTTCACCCCCCAACCATCACGCCGCGGCCGGAACATTTCTTGCGCCGGTTCCAGCTTTCACACCCAAAAGCACCTTGTCGCGGCCAGAACATCTCATGCGTCGGTTCCGGCTTTACTCCCCCAAGCACCCTGCCAAGGTGGTGACATTTCATTCACAGGTTCATGCTTTCACCCTCCAGGCACATAGATGAGTATGGAAAAAGTTATTTGCTGGTTTCGGTTTTCACATCCCAATCAAGTGTGATAGGGTACAGTGGTGTGAAAGTGGTATATTGAGCCCATATATTATCATTTTATTTCTACCAAAGTAGGTGAAAATTATTATTTTCACTCACTTTTGTAGAAAATAAGCACCTCACAGAGGCAGGAACATCTCATGCACCGTTTTCGGCTATCTCCCCCCAACCATCACGCCGCGGCCGGAACATTTCTTGCGCCGGTTCCGGCTTTCACTCCCAAAAGCACCTCGTCGCGGCCAGAACATCTCATGCGTCGGTTCCGGCTTTACTCCCCCAAGCACCCTGCCAAGGTGGTGACATTTCATTCACAGGTTCCAGCTTTCACCCTCCAAGCACATAGCTGAGTATGGAAAAAGTTATTTGCTGGTTTCGGTTTTCACACCCCAATCAAGTGTGATAGGGTACAGCGGTTTGAAAGTGGTATATTGAGCCCATATATTATCATTTTATTTCTACCAAAGTAGGTGAAAATTATTATTTTCACTCATTTTTGTAGAAAATAAGCACCTCACCTTCCAGGCACATAGCTGCGTATGGAAAAAGTTATTTGCCAGTTCCGGTTTTCACACCCCAATTAAGTGTGATTGGGTACAGCAGTGCGAAAAAGGTATATGGGGCCTATATATTATCACTTCATTTCTACCAAAATAGGTGAAAATTATTATTTTCACTTACTTTTGTAGAAAATAAGCACCTCACAGCGGCAGGAACATCTCATGCACCGTTTTCGGCTTTCACCCCCCAACCATCACGCCGCGGCCGGAACATTTCTTGCGCCGGTAACGGCTTTCACTCCCAAAAGCACCTCGTCGCGGCCAAAACATCTCATGCGTCGGTTCCGGCTTTACTCCCCCAAGCACCTTGCCAAGGTGGTGACATTTCATTCACAGGTTCCAGCTTTCACCCTCCAGGCACATAGCTGAGTATGGAAAAAGTTATTTGCTGGTTTCGGTTTTCACACCCCAATCAAGTGTGATAGGGTACAGCGGTTTGAAAGTGGTATATTGAGCCCATATATTATCATTTTATTTCTACCAAAGTAGGTGAAAATTATTATTTTCACTCATTTTTGTAGAAAATAAGCACCTCACCTTCCAGGCACTTAGCTGCGTATGAAAAAAGTTATTTGCCAGTTCCGGTTTTCACACCCCAATTAAGTGTGATTGGGTACAGCAGTGCGAAAAAGGTATATGGGGCCTATATATTATCACTTCATTTCTACCAAAATAGGTGAAAATTATTATTTTCACTTACTTTTGTAGAAAATAAGCACCTCACAGCGGCAGGAACATCTCATGCACCGTTTTCGGCTTTCACCCCCCAACCATCACGCCGCGGCCGGAACATTTCTTGCGCCGGTAACGGCTTTCACTCCCAAAAGCACCTCGTCGCGGCCAAAACATCTCATGCGTCGGTTCCGGCTTTACTCCCCCAAGCACCTTGCCAAGGTGGTGACATTTCATTCACAGGTTCCAGCTTTCACCCTCCAGGCACATAGCTGAGTATGGAAAAATTTATTTGCTGGTTTCGTTTTTCACACCCCAATCAAGTGTGATAGGGTACAGCGGTTTGAAAGTGGTATATTGAGTCCATATATTATCATTTTATTTCTACCAAAGTAGGTGAAAATTATTATTTTCACTCACTTTTGTAGAAAATAAGCACCTCACCCTCCAGGCACATAGCTGCGTATGGAAAAAGTTATTTGCCAGTTCCGGTTTTCACACCCCAATCAAGTGTGATAGGGTACAGCAGTGTGAAAAAGGTATATGGGGCCTATATATTATCACTTCATTTCTACCAAAATAGGTGAAAATTATTATTTTCACTTACTTTTGTAGAAAATAAGCACCTCACAGCGGCAGGAACATCTCATGCACCGTTTTCGGCTTTCACCCCCCAACCATCACACCGCGGCCGGAACATTTCTTGCGCCAGTTCCGTCTTTCACTCCCAAAAGCACCTCGTTGCGGCCAGAACATCTCATGCGTCGGTTCCGGCTTTACTCCCCCAAGCACCCTGCCAAGGTGGTGACATTTCATTCACAGGTTCCAGCTTTCACCCTCCAGGCACATAGCTGAGTATGGAAAAAGTTATTTGCTGGTTTTGGTTTTCACACCCCAATCAAGTGTGATAGGGTACAGCGGTGTGAAAGTGGTATATTGAGCCTATATATTATCATTTTATTTCGACCAAAGTAGGTGAAAATTATTATTTTCACTCACTTTTGTAGAAAAAAAGCACCTCACCCTCCAGGCACATAGCTGCATATGGAAAAAGTTATTTGCCAGTTTCGGTTTTCACACCCCAATCAAGTGTGATAGGGTACAGCAGTGTGAAAAAGGTATATGGGGCTCTATATATTTTATCACTTCATTTCTACCAAAGTAGGTGAAAATTATTATTTTCACTTACTTTTGTAGAAAAAAAAGCACCTCACAGAGGCAGGAACATCTCATGCACCGTTTTTGGCTATCACCCCCCAACCATCACGCCGCGGCCGTAACATTTCTTGCGCCGGTTCCGGCTTTCACTCCCAAAAGCACCTCGTCGCGGCCAGAACATCTCATGCGTCGGTTCCGGCTTCACTCCCCAAGCACCCTGCCAAGGTGGTGACATTTCATTCACAGGTAAATGCTTTCACCCTCCAGGCACATAGCTGAGTATGGAAAAAGTTATTTGCTGGTTTCGGTTTTCACACCCCAATTAAGTGTGATAGGGTACAGCGTGTGAAAGTGGTATATTGAGCCTATATATTATCATTTTATTTCTACCAAAGTAGGTGAAAATTATTATTTTCACTCACTTTTGTAGAAAATAAGCACCTCACCCTCCAGGCACATAGATGCGTATGGAAAAAGTTATTTGCCAGTTCCGGTTTTCACACCCCAATCAAGTGTGATAGGGTACAGCAGTGCAAAAAAGGTATATGGGGCCTATATATTATCACTTCATTTCTACCAAAATAGGTGAAAATTATTATTTTCACTTACTTTTGTAGAAAATAAGCACCTCACAGCGGCAGGAACATCTCATGCACCGTTTTCGGCTTTCACCCCCCAACCATCACGCCGCGGCCGGAACATTTCTTGCGCCGGTTCCGGCTTTCACTCCCAAAAGCACCTAGTTGCGGCCAGAACATCTCATGCGTCGGTTCCGGCTTTACTCCCCCAAGCAACTTGCCAAGTCGGGAACATTTCATTCACAGGTTCCAGCTTTCACCCTCCAGGCACAGAGCTGCGTATGGAGCAGGTTATTCGCCGTGTACAGTTTTCACACCCCAATCAAGTGTGATAGGGTACAGCGGTGTGAAAGTGGTATATGGGGCCTATGTACTATCACTTAATTTTTATCAAAGTAGGTGAAAATTATTATATTCACCTACTTTAGTACAAAATAAGTATTCTTGACATTCAATAAAAAGGCAATGCAGACAATATCACTGATATCTCCTGCACAGATATCAGTCCTGATTTGGCTCGCTGTCTGCATAAAATAATATAAGGACCTAAATTCATCAAACTTTAAACGTAATGTACGGGTCTATAACAAATATACACATTTGATAAACACGCATGTATGCCATTAAGATATTATCGCGCCTCCTTACCTGTTGTGGGTAGCTGCTTCTGCCATCCGACGTTTGGAATATGCTGTAGTAAAAATGACGTCACAGTAGTCCAGAGATGTAGTAGGTGGGTAAGTAGTTGACATCACAATTCATTCATGGAGAAGGTCTACCTGAAAAAAAGAAGAAGGAGGCGCGATAATATGTTCATGACATACATGAATATTTATTAATACTGTGTCTTACATCGTAACACTCATAAATGCATTACTGTACAGACAACACAAGTCATCCTTATCAGTCCCTGCCCCAGTGATTGCAAATACATGCTACAGCACATATTAGACCCTTAACTGTGGACCCGGCACTCAGTTTTACAAACTGAGCAGGTCCCCGGGTACGTACTTTGCAGCAAGCTCTGTCCACTCCACTCATTGACCTGGTATTGCAGTACTTCCAGGACCGGTGCACCACCCTAATCTGTTATCCAAAAATAGACTAATTCCATTCCGGGCACTTGATTTGGTGTATCAATTGTTTGTGCACCTTTGTTCTAACTTTGTATTTAGAAATGCATGCATTTGCTTCAAGGTTTAACCCTTGTGCATAAAAAGTTTGAAATCCTGCCTCCAGTGTATCATTTTGTGACTATTTCTTGACTTCTTGAATTGTACTTTCTGGAATCGAGGCAGTTTAATACTTGACGTGACACTACACTTAAAATCAGCATGTGCGGCGTAGCCAAAAGACCGGAAGCCTGCCTAAATTAAATGACTTATCAATCGCTGCGCCCTCCCAATATATATGCAAACACTATGTGACTTACCTACGATCTTACCACAGAAACATCAACTGGAACACAGCAATGGAATTTTTGGACCCCCCTCCCTCTCGATTTGAAATGGCTTGGTTTTTTTTTTCTTTTATTTCTTTTTCGCTTCTCTTATATTTTGTTTTCTTTTGTTAAACTTATATTTTTTTCTTTTCTCTTTTCTCTCTTTTGTTTTGGGAATTTTTTTTCCTCTTCAATTTTTTCCGAGCCAAACAATTGATGATCATTGAGAGGGGGATTTAGAAAAAGTATCACTTACCTTCTTCGGACCATCATTTGGGTGGTAACTGCCAATAAAAGAAAACATTGGCCCACCCAGCTCACCTACACACGACTGTCCTGTCTGCCTGTCTGTTCCAAGTGACTGTCTGGCTGTCAGGTTCCGGAATCCGAGTGAGCAGTTTGTGATGTCATAGAGGGCAGATTGTGATGTCACACAAAGGTTCCTGCCACATGAATGCTTGTCCATCTGACTGTCTACTACTGCTGCTGAATGGGCTCAAAACAGGAAAGCCGTCATTGCACCTGATTGTGCAAGATTCCTCCTTCTCCTCTGCAGCAGCTAGCTGATTGATTTAGCCAGCAGCAGTCAGGGACTATCACCCCCCAAGCACCTCACAGTGCCTGGAACATCTTATGCGCCAGTTTAGGCTTTCACCCCCCTTCATGCACATCGCAAAAGCATGGCAATCTCATGCGCCAGATCTGGCACCTTGCCAAAGCACCTCGCCATGGTCGTAACATTTCATGCGCCGGTTCCAGCTTTCACTCCCAAAAGCACCTCGTCGCGGCCAGAACATCTCATGCGTCGGTTCCGGCTTTACTCCCCCAAGCACCCTGCCAAGGTAGTGACATTTCATTCACAGGTTCCAGCTTTCACCCTCCAGGCACATAGCTGAGTATGGAAAAAGTTAATTGCTGGTTTCGGTTTTCACACCCCAATCAAGTGTGATAGGGTACAGCGGTTTGAAAGTGGTATATTGAGCCCATATATTATCATTTTATTTCTACCAAAGTAGGTGAAAATTATTATTTTCACTCACTTTTGTAGAAAATAAGCACCTCACCCTCCAGGCACATAGCTGCGCATGGAAAAAGTTATTTGCCAGTTCCGGTTTTCACACCCCAATCAAGTGTGATAGGGAACAGCAGTGCGAAAAAGGTATATGGGGCCTATATATTATCACTTCATTTCTACCAAAATAGCTGAAAATTATTATTTTCACTTACTTTTGTAGAAAATAAGCACCTCACAGCGGCAGGAACATCTCATGCACCGTTTTCGACTTTCACCCCCCAACCATCACGCCGCTGCCGGAACATTTCTTGCGCCGGTTCCGGCTTTCACTCCCAAAAGCACCTCGTCGCGGCCAGAACATCTCATGCGTCGGTTCCGGCTTTACTCCCCCAAGCACCCTGCCAAGGTGGTGACATTTCATTCACAGGTTCCAGCTTTCACCCTCCAGGCACATAGCTGAGTATGGAAAAATTTATTTGCTGGTTTCGGTTTTCACACCCCAATCAAGTGTGATAGGGTACAGCGGTTTGAAAGTGGTATATTGAGTCCATATATTATCATTTTATTTCTACCAAAGTAGGTGAAAATTATTATTTTCACTCACTTTTGTAGAAAATAAGCACCTCACCCTCCAGGCACATAGCTGCGTATGGAAAAAGTTATTTGCCAGTTCCGGTTTTCACACCCCAATCAAGTGTGATAGGGTACAGCAGTGCGAAAAAGGTATATGGGGCCTATATATTATCACTTAATTTCTACCAAAATAGGTGAAAATTATTATTTTCACTTACTTTTGTAGAAAATAAGCACCTCACAGCGGCAGGAACATCTCATGCACCGTTTTCGGCTTTCACCCCCCAACCATCACGCCGCGGCCGGAACATTTCTTGCGCCGGTTCTGGCTTTCACTCCCAAAAGCACCTCGTCGCGGCCAGAACATCTCATGCGAAGGTTCCGGCTTTACTCCCCCAAGCACCCTACCAAGGTGGTGACATTTCATTCAGAGGTTCCAGCTTTCACCCTCCAGACACATAGCTGAGTATGGAAAAAGTTATTTGCTGGTTTTGGTTTTCACACCCCAATCAAGTGTGATAGGGTACAGCGGTGTGAAAGTGGTATATTGAGCCTATTTATTATCATTTTATTTCTACCAAAGTAGGTGAAAATTATTATTTTCACTCACTTTTGTAGAAAATAAGCACCTCACCCTCCAGGCACATAGATGCGTATGGAAAAAGTTATTTGCCAGTTCCGGTTTTCACACCCCAATCAAGTGTGATAGGGTACAGCAGTGCAAAAAAGGTATATGGGGCCTATATATTATCACTTCATTTCTACCAAAATAGGTGAAAATTATTATTTTCACTTACTTTTGTAGAAAATAAGCACCTCACAGCGGCAGGAACATCTCATGCACCGTTTTCGGCTTTCACCCCCCAACCATCACGCCGCGGCCGGAACATTTCTTGCGCCGGTTCCGGCTTTCACTCCCAAAAGCACCTAGTTGCGGCCAGAACATCTCATGCGTCGGTTCCGGCTTTACTCCCCCAAGCAACTTGCCAAGTCGGGAACATTTCATTCACAGGTTCCAGCTTTCACCCTCCAGGCACAGAGCTGCGTATGGAGCAGGTTATTCGCCGTGTACAGTTTTCACACCCCAATCAAGTGTGATAGGGTACAGCGGTGTGAAAGTGGTATATGGGGCCTATGTACTATCACTTAATTTTTATCAAAGTAGGTGAAAATTATTATATTCACCTACTTTAGTACAAAATAAGTATTCTTGACATTCAATAAAAAGGCAATGCAGACAATATCACTGATATCTCCTGCACAGATATCAGTCCTGATTTGGCTCGCTGTCTGCATAAAATAATATAAGGACCTAAATTCATCAAACTTTAAACGTAATGTACGGGTCTATAACAAATATACACATTTGATAAACACGCATGTATGCCATTAAGATATTATCGCGCCTCCTTACCTGTTGTGGGTAGCTGCTTCTGCCATCCGACGTTTGGAATATGCTGTAGTAAAAATGACGTCACAGTAGTCCAGAGATGTAGTAGGTGGGTAAGTAGTTGACATCACAATTCATTCATGGAGAAGGTCTACCTGAAAAAAAGAAGAAGGAGGCGCGATAATATGTTCATGACATACATGAATATTTATTAATACTGTGTCTTACATCGTAACACTCATAAATGCATTACTGTACAGACAACACAAGTCATCCTTATCAGTCCCTGCCCCAGTGATTGCAAATACATGCTACAGCACATATTAGACCCTTAACTGTGGACCCGGCACTCAGTTTTACAAACTGAGCAGGTCCCCGGGTACGTACTTTGCAGCAAGCTCTGTCCACTCCACTCATTGACCTGGTATTGCAGTACTTCCAGGACCGGTGCACCACCCTAATCTGTTATCCAAAAATAGACTAATTCCATTCCGGGCACTTGATTTGGTGTATCAATTGTTTGTGCACCTTTGTTCTAACTTTGTATTTAGAAATGCATGCATTTGCTTCAAGGTTTAACCCTTGTGCATAAAAAGTTTGAAATCCTGCCTCCAGTGTATCATTTTGTGACTATTTCTTGACTTCTTGAATTGTACTTTCTGGAATCGAGGCAGTTTAATACTTGACGTGACACTACACTTAAAATCAGCATGTGCGGCGTAGCCAAAAGACCGGAAGCCTGCCTAAATTAAATGACTTATCAATCGCTGCGCCCTCCCAATATATATGCAAACACTATGTGACTTACCTACGATCTTACCACAGAAACATCAACTGGAACACAGCAATGGAATTTTTGGACCCCCCTCCCTCTCGATTTGAAATGGCTTGGTTTTTTTTTTCTTTTATTTCTTTTTCGCTTCTCTTATATTTTGTTTTCTTTTGTTAAACTTATATTTTTTTCTTTTCTCTTTTCTCTCTTTTGTTTTGGGAATTTTTTTTCCTCTTCAATTTTTTCCGAGCCAAACAATTGATGATCATTGAGAGGGGGATTTAGAAAAAGTATCACTTACCTTCTTCGGACCATCATTTGGGTGGTAACTGCCAATAAAAGAAAACATTGGCCCACCCAGCTCACCTACACACGACTGTCCTGTCTGCCTGTCTGTTCCAAGTGACTGTCTGGCTGTCAGGTTCCGGAATCCGAGTGAGCAGTTTGTGATGTCATAGAGGGCAGATTGTGATGTCACACAAAGGTTCCTGCCACATGAATGCTTGTCCATCTGACTGTCTACTACTGCTGCTGAATGGGCTCAAAACAGGAAAGCCGTCATTGCACCTGATTGTGCAAGATTCCTCCTTCTCCTCTGCAGCAGCTAGCTGATTGATTTAGCCAGCAGCAGTCAGGGACTATCACCCCCCAAGCACCTCACAGTGCCTGGAACATCTTATGCGCCAGTTTAGGCTTTCACCCCCCTTCATGCACATCGCAAAAGCATGGCAATCTCATGCGCCAGATCTGGCACCTTGCCAAAGCACCTCGCCATGGTCGTAACATTTCATGCGCCGGTTCCAGCTTTCACTCCCAAAAGCACCTCGTCGCGGCCAGAACATCTCATGCGTCGGTTCCGGCTTTACTCCCCCAAGCACCCTGCCAAGGTAGTGACATTTCATTCACAGGTTCCAGCTTTCACCCTCCAGGCACATAGCTGAGTATGGAAAAAGTTAATTGCTGGTTTCGGTTTTCACACCCCAATCAAGTGTGATAGGGTACAGCGGTTTGAAAGTGGTATATTGAGCCCATATATTATCATTTTATTTCTACCAAAGTAGGTGAAAATTATTATTTTCACTCACTTTTGTAGAAAATAAGCACCTCACCCTCCAGGCACATAGCTGCGCATGGAAAAAGTTATTTGCCAGTTCCGGTTTTCACACCCCAATCAAGTGTGATAGGGAACAGCAGTGCGAAAAAGGTATATGGGGCCTATATATTATCACTTCATTTCTACCAAAATAGCTGAAAATTATTATTTTCACTTACTTTTGTAGAAAATAAGCACCTCACAGCGGCAGGAACATCTCATGCACCGTTTTCGACTTTCACCCCCCAACCATCACGCCGCTGCCGGAACATTTCTTGCGCCGGTTCCGGCTTTCACTCCCAAAAGCACCTCGTCGCGGCCAGAACATCTCATGCGTCGGTTCCGGCTTTACTCCCCCAAGCACCCTGCCAAGGTGGTGACATTTCATTCACAGGTTCCAGCTTTCACCCTCCAGGCACATAGCTGAGTATGGAAAAATTTATTTGCTGGTTTCGGTTTTCACACCCCAATCAAGTGTGATAGGGTACAGCGGTTTGAAAGTGGTATATTGAGTCCATATATTATCATTTTATTTCTACCAAAGTAGGTGAAAATTATTATTTTCACTCACTTTTGTAGAAAATAAGCACCTCACCCTCCAGGCACATAGCTGCGTATGGAAAAAGTTATTTGCCAGTTCCGGTTTTCACACCCCAATCAAGTGTGATAGGGTACAGCAGTGCGAAAAAGGTATATGGGGCCTATATATTATCACTTAATTTCTACCAAAATAGGTGAAAATTATTATTTTCACTTACTTTTGTAGAAAATAAGCACCTCACAGCGGCAGGAACATCTCATGCACCGTTTTCGGCTTTCACCCCCCAACCATCACGCCGCGGCCGGAACATTTCTTGCGCCGGTTCTGGCTTTCACTCCCAAAAGCACCTCGTCGCGGCCAGAACATCTCATGCGAAGGTTCCGGCTTTACTCCCCCAAGCACCCTACCAAGGTGGTGACATTTCATTCAGAGGTTCCAGCTTTCACCCTCCAGACACATAGCTGAGTATGGAAAAAGTTATTTGCTGGTTTTGGTTTTCACACCCCAATCAAGTGTGATAGGGTACAGCGGTGTGAAAGTGGTATATTGAGCCTATTTATTATCATTTTATTTCGACCAAAGTAGGTGAAAATTATTATTTTCACTCACTTTTGTAGAAAATAAGCACCTCACCTTCCAGGCACATAGCTGCGTATGGAAAAAGTTATTTGCCAGTTCCGGTTTTCACACCCCAATCAAGTGTGATAGGGTACAGCAGTGCGAAAAAGGTATATGGGGCCTATATATTATCACTTCATTTCTACCAAAATAGGTGAAAATTATTATTTTCACTTACTTTTGTAGAAAATAAGTACCTCACAGCGGCAGGAACATCTCATGCACAGTTTTCGGCTTTCACCCCCCAACCATCACGCCGCGGCCGGAACATTTCTTGCGCCGGTTCCGGCTTTCAATCCCAAAAGCACCTCGTCGCGGCCAGAACATCTCATGCGAAGGTTCCGGCTTTACTCCCCCAAGCACCCTGCCAAGGTGGTGACATTTCATTCACAGGTTCATGCTTTCACCCTCCAGGCACATAGATGAGTATGGAAAAAGTTATTTGCTGGTTTCGGTTTTCACATCCCAATCAAGTGTGATAGGGTACAGCGGTTTGAAAGTGGTATATTGAGCCCATATATTATCATTTTATTTCTACCAAAGTAGGTGAAAATTATTATTTTCACTCATTTTTGTAGAAAATAAGCACCTCACCTTCCAGGCACATAGCTGCGTATGGAAAAAGTTATTTGCCAGTTCCGGTTTTCACACCCCAATTAAGTGTGATTGGGTACAGCAGTGCGAAAAAGGTATATGGGGCCTATATATTATCACTTCATTTCTACCAAAATAGGTGAAAATTATTATTTTCACTTACTTTTGTAGAAAATAAGCACCTCACAGCGGCAGGAACATCTCATGCACCGTTTTCGGCTTTCACCCCCCAACCATCACGCCGCGGCCGGAACATTTCTTGCGCCGGTAACGGCTTTCACTCCCAAAAGCACCTCGTCGCGGCCAGAACATCTCATGCGTCGGTTCCGGCTTTACTCCCCCAAGCACCTTGCCAAGGTGGTGACATTTCATTCACAGGTTCCAGCTTTCACCCTCCAGGCACATAGCTGAGTATGGAAAAATTTATTTGCTGGTTTCGGTTTTCACACCCCAATCAAGTGTGATAGGGTACAGCGGTTTGAAAGTGGTATATTGAGTCCATATATTATCATTTTATTTCTACCAAAGTAGGTGAAAATTATTATTTTCACTCACTTTTGTAGAAAATAAGCACCTCACCCTCCAGGCACATAGCTGCGTATGGAAAAAGTTATTTGCCAGTTCCGGTTTTCACACCCCAATTAAGTGTGATTGGGTACAGCAGTGCGAAAAAGGTATATGGGGCCTATATATTATCACTTCATTTCTACCAAAATAGGTGAAAATTATTATTTTCACTTACTTTTGTAGAAAATAAGCACCTCACAGCGGCAGGAACATCTCATGCACCGTTTTCGGCTTTCACCCCCCAACCATCACGCCGCGGCCGGAACATTTCTTGCGCCGGTTCCAGCTTTCACTCCCAAAAGCACCTTGTCGCGGCCAGAACATCTCATGCGTCGGTTCTGGCTTTACTCCCCCAAGCACCCTGCCAAGGTGGTGACATTTCATTCACAGGTTCATGCTTTCACCCTCCAGGCACATAGCTGCATATGGAAAAAGTTATTTGCCAGTTTCGGTTTTCACACCCCAATCAAGTGTGATAGGGTACAGCAGTGTGAAAAAGGTATATGGGGCTCTATATATTTTATCACTTCATTTCTACCAAAGTAGGTGAAAATTATTATTTCCACTTACTTTTGTAGAAAAAAAAGCACCTCACAGAGGCAGGAACATCTCATGCACCGTTTTTGGCTATCACCCCCCAACCATCACGCCGCGGCCGTAACATTTCTTGCACCGGTTCCGGCTTTCACTCCCAAAAGCACCTCGTCGCGGCCAGAACATCTCATGCGTCGGTTCCGGCTTCACTCGCCAAGCACCCTGCCAAGGTGGTGACATTTCATTCACAGGTAAATGCTTTCACCCTCCAGGCACATAGCTGAGCATGGAAAAAGTTATTTGCTGGTTTCGGTTTTCACACCCCAATCAAGTGTGATAGGGTACAGCGTGTGAAAGTGGTATATTGAGCCTATATATTATCATTTTATTTCTACCAAAGTAGGTGAAAATTATTATTTTCACTCACTTTTGTAGAAAATAAGCACCTCACCCTCCAGGCACATAGATGCGTATGGAAAAAGTTATTTGCCAGTTCCGGTTTTCACACCCCAATCAAGTGTGATAGGGTACAGCAGTGCAAAAAAGGTATATGGGGCCTATATATTATCACTTCATTTCTACCAAAATAGGTGAAAATTATTATTTTCACTTACTTTTGTAGAAAATAAGCACCTCACAGCGGCAGGAACATCTCATGCACCGTTTTCGGCTTTCACCCCCCAACCATCACGCCGCGGCCGGAACATTTCTTGCGCCGGTTCCGGCTTTCACTCCCAAAAGCACCTCGTCGCGGCCAGAACATCTCATGCGTCGGTTCCGGCTTTACTCCCCCAAGCAACTTGCCAAGTCGGGAACATTTCATTCACAGGTTCCAGCTTTCACCCTCCAGGCACAGAGCTGCGTATGGAGCAGGTAATTCGCCGTGTACAGTTTTCACACCCCAATCAAGTGTGATAGGGTACAGCGGTGTGAAAGTGGTATATGGGGCCTATGTACTATCACTTAATTTTTATCAAAGTAGGTGAAAATTATTATATTCACCTACTTTAGTACAAAATAAGTATTCTTGACATTCAATAAAAAGGCAATGCAGACAATATCACTGATATCTCCTGCACAGATATCAGTCCTGATTTGGCTCGCTGTCTGCATAAAATAATATAAGGACCTAAATTCATCAAACTTTAAACGTAATGTACGGGTCTATAACAAATATACACATTTGATAAACACGCATGTATGCCATTAAGATATTATCGCGCCTCCTTACCTGTTGTGGGTAGCTGCTTCTGCCATCCGACGTTTGGAATATGCTGTAGTAAAAATGACGTCACAGTAGTCCAGAGATGTAGTAGGTGGGTAAGTAGTTGACATCACAATTCATTCATGGAGAAGGTCTACCTGAAAAAAAGAAGAAGGAGGCGCGATAATATGTTCATGACATACATGAATATTTATTAATACTGTGTCTTACATCGTAACACTCATAAATGCATTACTGTACAGACAACACAAGTCATCCTTATCAGTCCCTGCCCCAGTGATTGCAAATACATGCTACAGCACATATTAGACCCTTAACTGTGGACCCGGCACTCAGTTTTACAAACTGAGCAGGTCCCCGGGTACGTACTTTGCAGCAAGCTCTGTCCACTCCACTCATTGACCTGGTATTGCAGTACTTCCAGGACCGGTGCACCACCCTAATCTGTTATCCAAAAATAGACTAATTCCATTCCGGGCACTTGATTTGGTGTATCAATTGTTTGTGCACCTTTGTTCTAACTTTGTATTTAGAAATGCATGCATTTGCTTCAAGGTTTAACCCTTGTGCATAAAAAGTTTGAAATCCTGCCTCCAGTGTATCATTTTGTGACTATTTCTTGACTTCTTGAATTGTACTTTCTGGAATCGAGGCAGTTTAATACTTGACGTGACACTACACTTAAAATCAGCATGTGCGGCGTAGCCAAAAGACCGGAAGCCTGCCTAAATTAAATGACTTATCAATCGCTGCGCCCTCCCAATATATATGCAAACACTATGTGACTTACCTACGATCTTACCACAGAAACATCAACTGGAACACAGCAATGGAATTTTTGGACCCCCCTCCCTCTCGATTTGAAATGGCTTGGTTTTTTTTTTCTTTTATTTCTTTTTCGCTTCTCTTATATTTTGTTTTCTTTTGTTAAACTTATATTTTTTTCTTTTCTCTTTTCTCTCTTTTGTTTTGGGAATTTTTTTTCCTCTTCAATTTTTTCCGAGCCAAACAATTGATGATCATTGAGAGGGGGATTTAGAAAAAGTATCACTTACCTTCTTCGGACCATCATTTGGGTGGTAACTGCCAATAAAAGAAAACATTGGCCCACCCAGCTCACCTACACACGACTGTCCTGTCTGCCTGTCTGTTCCAAGTGACTGTCTGGCTGTCAGGTTCCGGAATCCGAGTGAGCAGTTTGTGATGTCATAGAGGGCAGATTGTGATGTCACACAAAGGTTCCTGCCACATGAATGCTTGTCCATCTGACTGTCTACTACTGCTGCTGAATGGGCTCAAAACAGGAAAGCCGTCATTGCACCTGATTGTGCAAGATTCCTCCTTCTCCTCTGCAGCAGCTAGCTGATTGATTTAGCCAGCAGCAGTCAGGGACTATCACCCCCCAAGCACCTCACAGTGCCTGGAACATCTTATGCGCCAGTTTAGGCTTTCACCCCCCTTCATGCACATCGCAAAAGCATGGCAATCTCATGCGCCAGATCTGGCACCTTGCCAAAGCACCTCGCCATGGTCGTAACATTTCATGCGCCGGTTCCAGCTTTCACTCCCAAAAGCACCTCGTCGCGGCCAGAACATCTCATGCGTCGGTTCCGGCTTTACTCCCCCAAGCACCCTGCCAAGGTAGTGACATTTCATTCACAGGTTCCAGCTTTCACCCTCCAGGCACATAGCTGAGTATGGAAAAAGTTAATTGCTGGTTTCGGTTTTCACACCCCAATCAAGTGTGATAGGGTACAGTGGTTTGAAAGTGGTATATTGAGCCCATATATTATCATTTTATTTCTACCAAAGTAGGTGAAAATTATTATTTTCACTCACTTTTGTAGAAAATAAGCACCTCACCCTCCAGGCACATAGCTGCGCATGGAAAAAGTTATTTGCCAGTTCCGGTTTTCACACCCCAATCAAGTGTGATAGGGAACAGCAGTGCGAAAAAGGTATATGGGGCCTATATATTATCACTTCATTTCTACCAAAATAGCTGAAAATTATTATTTTCACTTACTTTTGTAGAAAATAAGCACCTCACAGCGGCAGGAACATCTCATGCACAGTTTTCGGCTTTCACCCCCCAACCATCACGCCGCGGCCGGAACATTTCTTGCGCCGGTTCCAGCTTTCACACCCAAAAGCACCTTGTCGCGGCCAGAACATCTCATGCGTCGGTTCCGGCTTTACTCCCCCAAGCACCCTGCCAAGGTGGTGACATTTCATTCACAGGTTCATGCTTTCACCCTCCAGGCACATAGATGAGTATGGAAAAAGTTATTTGCTGGTTTCGGTTTTCACATCCCAATCAAGTGTGATAGGGTACAGTGGTGTGAAAGTGGTATATTGAGCCCATATATTATCATTTTATTTCTACCAAAGTAGGTGAAAATTATTATTTTCACTCACTTTTGTAGAAAATAAGCACCTCACAGAGGCAGGAACATCTCATGCACCGTTTTCGGCTATCACCCCCCAACCATCACGCCGCGGCCGGAACATTTCTTGCGCCGGTTCCGGCTTTCACTCCCAAAAGCACCTCGTCGCGGCCAGAACATCTCATGCGTCGGTTCCGGCTTTACTCCCCCAAGCACCCTGCCAAGGTGGTGACATTTCATTCACAGGTTCCAGCTTTCACCCTCCAAGCACATAGCTGAGTATGGAAAAAGTTATTTGCTGGTTTCGGTTTTCACACCCCAATCAAGTGTGATAGGGTACAGCGGTTTGAAAGTGGTATATTGAGCCCATATATTATCATTTTATTTCTACCAAAGTAGGTGAAAATTATTATTTTCACTCATTTTTGTAGAAAATAAGCACCTCACCTTCCAGGCACATAGCTGCGTATGGAAAAAGTTATTTGCCAGTTCCGGTTTTCACACCCCAATTAAGTGTGATTGGGTACAGCAGTGCGAAAAAGGTATATGGGGCCTATATATTATCACTTCATTTCTACCAAAATAGGTGAAAATTATTATTTTCACTTACTTTTGTAGAAAATAAGCACCTCACAGCGGCAGGAACATTTCTTGCACCGTTTTCGGCTTTCACCCCCCAACCATCACGCCGCGGCCGGAACATTTCTTGCGCCGGTAACGGCTTTCACTCCCAAAAGCACCTCGTCGCGGCCAAAACATCTCATGCGTCGGTTCCGGCTTTACTCCCCCAAGCACCTTGCCAAGGTGGTGACATTTCATTCACAGGTTCCAGCTTTCACCCTCCAGGCACATAGCTGAGTATGGAAAAATTTATTTGCTGGTTTCGGTTTTCACACCCCAATCAAGCGTGATAGGGTACAGCGGTTTGAAAGTGGTATATTGAGTCCATATATTATCATTTTATTTCTACCAAAGTAGGTGAAAATTATTATTTTCACTCACTTTTGTAGAAAATAAGCACCTCACCCTCCAGGCACATAGCTGCGTATGGAAAAAGTTATTTGCCAGTTCCGGTTTTCACACCCCAATCAAGTGTGATAGGGTACAGCAGTGTGAAAAAGGTATATGGGGCCTATATATTATCACTTCATTTCTACCAAAATAGGTGAAAATTATTATTTTCACTTACTTTTGTAGAAAATAAGCACCTCACAGCGGCAGGAACATCTCATGCACCGTTTTCGGCTTTCACCCCCCAACCATCACACCGCGGCCGGAACATTTCTTGCGCCAGTTCCGTCTTTCACTCCCAAAAGCACCTCGTTGCGGCCAGAACATCTCATGCGTCGGTTCCGGCTTTACTCCCCCAAGCACCCTGCCAAGGTGGTGACATTTCATTCACAGGTTCCAGCTTTCACCCTCCAGACACATAGCTGAGTATGGAAAAAGTTATTTGCTGGTTTTGGTTTTCACATCCCAATCAAGTGTGATAGGGTACAGCGGTGTGAAAGTGGTATATTGAGCCTATATATTATCATTTTATTTCGACCAAAGTAGGTGAAAATTATTATTTTCGCTCACTTTTGTAGAAAATAAGCACCTCACCTTCCAGGCACATAGCTGCGAATGGAAAAAGTTATTTGCCAGTTCCGGTTTTCACACCCCAATCAAGTGTGATAGGGTACAGCAGTGCGAAAAAGGTATATGGGGCCTATATATTATCACTTCATTTCTACCAAAATAGGTGAAAATTATTATTTTCACTTACTTTTGTAGAAAATAAGCACCTCACAGTGGCAGGAACATCTCATGCACAGTTTTCGGCTTTCACCACCCAACCATCACGCCGCGGCCAGAACATTTCTTGCGCCGGTTCCGGCTTTCACTCCCAAAAGCACCTCGTCGCGGCCAGAACATCTCATGCGTCGGTTCCGGCTTTACTCCCCCAAGCACCCTACCAAGGTGGTGACATTTCATTCACAGGTTCCAGCTTTCACCCTCCAGACACATAGCTGAGTATGGAAAAAGTTATTTGCTGGTTTTGGTTTTCACACCCCAATCAAGTGTGATAGGGTACAGCGGTGTAAAAGTGGTATATTGAGCCTATATATTATCATTTTATTTCGACCAAAGTAGGTGAAAATTATTATTTTCACTCACTTTTGTAGAAAAAAAGCACCTCACCCTCCAGGCACATAGCTGCATATGGAAAAAGTTATTTGCCAGTTTCAGTTTTCACACCCCAATCAAGTGTGATAGGGTACAGCAGTGTGAAAAAGGTATATGGGGCTCTATATATTTTATCACTTCATTTCTACCAAAGTAGGTGAAAATTATTATTTTCACTTACTTTTGTAGAAAAAAAAGCACCTCACAGCGGCAGGAACATCTCATGCACCGTTTTCGGCTATCACCCCCCAACCATCACGCCGCGGCCGTAACATTTCTTGCGCCGGTTCCGGCTTTCACTCCCAAAAGCACCTCGTCGCGGCCAGAACATCTCATGCGTCGGTTCCAGCTTTACTCCCCCAAGCACCCTGCCAAGGTGGTGACATTTCATTCACAGGTTCCAGCTTTCACCCTCCAGGCACATAGCTGCTTATGGAGCAGGTTATTCGCCGTGTACAGTTTTCACACCCCAATCAAGTGTGATAGGGTACAGCGGTGTGAAAGTGGTATATGGGGCCTATGTACTATCACTTAATTTTTATCAAAGTAGGTGAAAATTATTATATTCACCTACTTTAGTACAAAATAAGTATTCTTGACATTCAATAAAAAGGCAATGCAGACAATATCACTGATATCTCCTGCACAGATATCAGTCCTGATTTGGCTCGCTGTCTGCATAAAATAATATAAGGACCTAAATTCATCAAACTTTAAACGTAATGTACGGGTCTATAACAAATATACACATTTGATAAACACGCATGTATGCCAGCAAGATATTATCGCGCCTCCTTACCTGTTGTGGGTAGCTGCTTCTGCCATCCGAGGTTTGGAATATGCTGTAGTAAAAATGACGTCACAGTAGTCCAGAGATGTAGGTGGGTAAGTAGTTGACATCACAATTCATTCATGGAGAAGGTCTACCTGAAAAAAAGAAGAAGGAGGCGCGATAATATGTTCATGACATACATGAATATTTATTAATACTGTGTCTTACATCGTAACACTCATAAATGCAGCACTGTACAGACAACACAAGTCATCCTTATCAGTCCCTGCCCCAGTGATTGCAAATACATGCTACAGCACATATTAGACCCTTAACTGTGGACCCGGCACTCAGTTTTACAAACTGAGCATGTCCCCGGGTACGAACTTTGCAGCAGCCAGTCTTGAGGAGCTGTCAGGGACTATCACCCCCCAAGCACCTCACAGTGCCTGGAACATCTCATGCGCCAGTTTAGGCTTTCACCCCCCTGCATGGCAATCTCATGTGCCAGATCTGGCACCTTGCCAAAGCACCTCGCCATGGCCGGAACATTTCATGCGCCGGTTCCAGCTTTCACTCCCAAAAGCACCTCGTCGCGGCCAGAACATCTCATGCGTCGGTTCCGGCTTTACTCCCCTAAGCACCCTGCCAAGGTAGTGACATTTCATTCACAGGTTCCAGCTTTCACCCTCCAGGCACATAGCTGAGTATGGAAAAAGTTAATTGCTGGTTTCGGTTTTCACACCCCAATCAAGTGTGATAGGGAACAGCAGTGCAAAAAAGGTATATGGGGCCTATATATTATCACTTCATTTCTACCAAAATAGGTGAAAATTATTATTTTCACTTACTTTTGTAGAAAATAAGCACCTCACAGCGGCAGGAACATCTCGTGCACCATTTTCGACTTTCACCCCCCAACCATCACGCCGCGGCCGGAACATTTCTTGCGCCGGTTCCGGCTTTCACTCCCAAAAGCACCTCGTCGCGGCCAGAACATCTCATGCGTCGGTTCCGGCTTTACTCCACCGAGCACCCTGCCAAGGTGGTGACATTTCATTCACAGGTTCCAGCTTTCACCCTCCAGGCACATAGCTGAGTATGGAAAAAGTTATTTGCTGGTTTTGGTTTTCACACCCCAATCAAGTGTGATAGGGTACAGCGGTGTGAAAGTGGTATATTGAGCCCATAAATTATCATTTCATTTCTACCAAAGTAGGTGAAAATTATTATTTTCACTCACTTTTGTAGAAAATAAGTACCTCACCCTCCAGGCACATAGCTGCGTATGGAAAAAGTTATTTGTCAGGTCCGGTTTTCACACCCCAATCAAGTGTGATAGGGTACAGCAGTGCGAAAAAGGTATATGGGGCCTATATATTATCACTTCATTTCTACCAAAGTAGGTGAAAATTATTATTTTCACTTACTTTTGTAGAAAAAAAGCACCTCACAGAGGCAGGAACATCTCATGCACCGTTTTCGGTTATCACCCCCCAACCATCACGCCGCGGCCGGAACATTTCTTGCGCCGGTTCCGGCTTTCACTCCCAAAAGCACCTCGTCGCGGCCAGAACATCTCATGCGTCGGTTCCGGCTTTACTCCCCCAAGCACCCTGCCAAGGTGGTGACATTTCATTCACAGGTTCCAGCTTTCACCCTCCAGGCACATAGCTGAGTATGGAAAAAGTTATTTGCTGGTTTCGGTTTTCACACCCCAATCAAGTGTGATAGGGTACAGCGGTTTGAAAGTGGTATATTGAGCCCATATGTTATCATTTTATTTCTACCAAAGTAGGTGAAAATTATTATTTTCACTCATTTTTGTAGAAAATAGGCACCTCACCTTCCAGGCACATAGCTGCGTATGGAAAAAGTTATTTGCCAGTTCCGGTTTTCACACCCCAATTAAGTGTGATTGGGTACAGCAGTGCGAAAAAGGTATATGGGGCCTATATATTATCACTTCATTTCTACCAAAATAGGTGAAAATTATTATTTTCACTTACTTTTGTAGAAAATAAGCACCTCACAGCGGCAGGAACATCTCATGCACCGTTTTCGGCTTTCACCCCCCAACCATCACGCCGCGGCCGGAACATTTCTTGCGCCGGTAACGGCTTTCACTCCCAAAAGCACCTCGTCGCGGCCAGAACATCTCATGCGTCGGTTCCGGCTTTACTCCCCCAAGCACCCTGACAAGGTGGTGACATTTCATTCACAGGTTCCAGCTTTCACCCTCCAGGCACATAGCTGAGTATGGAAAAATTTATTTGCTGGTTTCGGTTTTCACACCCCAATCAAGTGTGATAGGGTACAGCGGTTTGAAAGTGGTATATTGAGTCCATATATTATCATTTTATTTCTACCAAAGTAGGTGAAAATTATTATTTTCACTCACTTTTGTAGAAAATAAGCACCTCACCCTCCAGGCACATAGCTGCGTATGGAAAAAGTTATTTGCCAGTTCCGGTTTTCAAACCCCAATCAAGTGTGATAGGGTACAGCAGTGTGAAAAAGGTATATGGGGCCTATATATTATCACTTCATTTCTACCAAAATAGGTGAAAATTATTATTTTCACTTACTTTTGTAGAAAATAAGCACCTCACAACGGCAGGAACATCTCATGCACCGTTTTCGGCTTTCACCCCCCAACCATCACGCCGCGGCCGGAACATTTCTTGCGCCAGTTCCGTCTTTCACTCCCAAAAGCACCTCGTTGCGGCCAGAACATCTCATGCGTCGGTTCCGGCTTTACTCCCCCAAGCACCCTGCCAAGGTGGTGACATTTCATTCACAGGTTCCAGCTTTCACCCTCCAGGCACATAGCTGAGTATGGAAAAAGTTATTTGCTGGTTTTGGTTTTCACACCCCAATCAAGTGTGATAGGGTACAGCGGTGTGAAAGTGGTATATTGAGCCTATATATTATCATTTTATTTCGACCAAAGTAGGTGAAAATTATTATTTTCACTCACTTTTGTAGAAAATAAGCACCTCACCCTCAAGGCACATAGCTGCGTATGGAAAAAGTTATTTGCCAGTTCCGGTATTCACACCCCAATCAAGTGTGATAGGGTACAGCAGTGCGAAAAAGGTATATGGGGCCTATATATTATCACTTCATTTCTACCAAAATAGGTGAAAATTATTATTTTCACTTACTTTTGTAGAAAATAAGCACCTCACAGCGGCAGGAACATCTCATGCACCGTTTTCGGCTTTCAACACCCAACCATCACGCCGCGGCCGGAACATTTCTTCCGCCGGTTCCGGCTTTCACTCCCAAAAGCACCTCGTCGCGGCCAGAACATCTCATGCGTCGGTTCCGGCTTTACTCCCCCAAGCACCCTACCAAGGTGATGACATTTCATTCACAGGTTCCAGCTTTCACCCTCCAGACACATAGCTGAGTATGGAAAAAGTTATTTGCTGGTTTTGGTTTTCACACCCCAATACAAGTGTGATAGGGTGCAGCGGTGTGAAAGTGGTATATTGAGCCTATATATTATCATTTTATTTCGACCAAAGTAGGTGAAAATTATTATTTTCACTCACTTTTGTAGAAAATAAGCACCTCACCCTCCAGGCACATAGCTGCGTATGGAAAAAGTTATTTGTCAGATCCGGTTTTCACACCCCAATCAAGTGTGATAGGGTACAGCAGTGCGAAAAAGGTATATGGGGCCTATATATTATCACTTCATTTCTACCAAAGTAGGTGAAAATTATTATTTTCACTTACTTTTGTAGAAAAAAAGCACCTCACAGAGGCAGGAACATCTCATGCACCGTTTTCAGCTATCACCCCCCAACCATCACGCCGCGGCCGGAACATTTCTTGCGCCGGTTCCGGCTTTCACTCCCAAAAGCACCTCGTCGCGGCCAGAACATCTCATGCGTCGGTTCCGGCTTTACTCCCCCAAGCATCCTACCAAGGTGGTGACATTTCATTCACAGGTTCCAGCTTTCACCCTCCAGACACATAGCTGAGTATGGAAAAAGTTATTTGCTGGTTTTGGTTTTCACACCCCAATCAAGTGTGATAGGGTACAGCGGTGTGAAAGTGGTATATTGAGCCTATATATTATCATTTTATTTCGACCAAAGTAGGTGAAAATTATTATTTTCACTCACTTTTGTAGAAAATAAGCACCTCACCTTCCAGGCACATAGCTGCGTATGGAAAAAGTTATTTGCCAGTTCCGGTTTTCACACCCCAATCAAGTGTGATAGGGTACAGCAGTGCGAAAAAGGTATATGGGGCCTATATATTATAACTTCATTTCTACCAAAATAGGTGAAAATTATTATTTTCACTTACTTTTGTAGAAAATAAGTACCTCACAGCGGCAGGAACATCTCATGCACCGTTTTCGGCTTTCACCCCCCAACCATCACGCCGCGGCCGGAACATTTCTTGCGCCGGTTCCGGCTTTCACTCCCAAAAGCACCTCGTCGCGGCCAGAACATCTCATGCGTCGGTTCCGGCTTTACTCCCCCAAGCACCCTGCCAAGGTGGTGACATTTCATTCACAGGTTCCAGCTTTCACCCTCCAGACACATAGCTGAGTATGGAAAAATTTATTTGCTGGTTTCGGTTTTCACACCCCAATCAAGTGTGATAGGGAACTGCAGTGCGAAAAAGGTATATGGGGCCTATATATTATCACTTCATTTATACCAAAATAGGTGAAAATTATTATTTTCACTTACTTTTGTAGAAAATAAGCACCTCACAGCGGCAGGAACATCTCATGCACCGTTTTCGGCTTTCACCCCCCAACCATCACGCCGCGGCCGGAACATTTCTTGCGCCGGTTCCGGCTTTCACTCCCAAAAGCACCTTGTCGCGGCCAGAACATCTCATGCGTCGGTTCCGGCTTTACTCCACCGAGCACCCTGCCAAGGTGGTGACATTTCATTCACAGGTTCCAGCTTTCACCCTCCAGGCACATAGCTGAGTATGGAAAAAGTTATTTGCAGGTTTTGGTTTTCACACCCCAATCAAGTGTGATAGGGTACAGCGGTGTGAAAGTGGTATATGGAGCCTATATATTATCATTTTATTTCTACCAAAGTAGGTGAAAATTATTATTTTCACTCACTTTTGTAGAAAATAAGCACCTCACCCTCCAGGCACATAGCTGCGTATGGAAAAAGTTATTTGTCAGGTCCAGTTTTCACACCCCAATCAAGTGTGATAGGGTACAGCAGTGCGAAAAAGGTATATGGGGCCTATATATTATCACTTCATTTCTACCAAAGTAGGTGAAAATTATTATTTTCACTTACTTTTGTAGAAAAAAAGCACCTCACAGAGGCAGGAACATCTCATGCACCGTTTTCAGCTATCACCCCCCAACCATCACGCCGCGGCCGGAACATTTCTTGCGCCGGTTCCGGCTTTCACTCCCAAAAGCACCTCGTCGCGGCCAGAACATCTCATGCGTCGGTTCCGGCTTTACTCCCCCAAGCACCCTGCCAAGGTGGTGACATTTCATTCACAGGTTCCAGCTTTCACCCTCCAGGCACATAGCTGAGTATGGAAAAAGTTATTTGCTGGTTTCGGTTTTCACACCCCAATCAAGTGTGATAGGGTACAGCGGTTTGAAAGTGGTATATTGAGCCCATATGTTATCATTTTATTTCTACCAAAGTAGGTGAAAATTATTATTTTCACTCACTTTTGTAGAAAATAAGCACCTCACCTTCCAGGCACATAGCTGCGTATGGAAAAAGTTATTTGCCAGTTCCGGTTTTCACACCCCAATTAAGTGTGATAGGGTACAGCAGTGCGAAAAAGGTATATGGGGCCTATATATTATCACTTCATTTCTACCAAAATAGGTGAAAATTATTATTTTCACTTACTTTTGTAGAAAATAAGCACCTCACAGCGGCAGGAACATCTCATGCACCGTTTTCGGCTTTCACCCCCCCAACCATCACGCCGCGGCCGGAACATTTCTTGCGCCGGTTCCGGCTTTCACTCCCAAAAGCACCTCGTCGCGGCCAGAACATCTCATGCATCGGTTCCGGCTTTACTCCTCCAAGCACCCTACCAAGGTGGTGACATTTCATTCACAGGTTCCAGCTTTCACCCTCCAGACACATAGCTGAGTATGGAAAAAGTTATTTGCTGGTTTTGGTTTTCACACCCCAATCAAGTGTGATAGGGTACAGCGGTGTGAAAGTGGTATATTGAGCCTATATATTATCATTTTATTTCGACCAAAGTAGGTGAAAATTATTATTTTCACTCACTTTTGTAGAAAATAAGCACCTCACCTTCCAGGCACATAGCTGCGTATGGAAAAAGTTATTTGCCAGTTCCGGTTTTCACACCCCAATCAAGTGTGATAGGGTACAGCAGTGCGAAAAAGGTATATGGGGCCTATATATTATCACTTCATTTCTACCAAAATAGGTGAAAATTATTATTTTCACTTACTTTTGTAGAAAATAAGTACCTCACAGCGGCAGGAACATCTCATGCACCGTTTTCGGCTTTCACCCCCCAACCATCACGCCGCGGCCGGAACATTTCTTGCGCCGGTTCCGGCTTTCACTCCCAAAAGCACCTCGTCGCGGCCAGAACATCTCATGCGTCGGTTCCGGCTTTACTCCCCCAAGCACCCTGCCAAGGTGGTGACATTTCATTCACAGGTTCCAGCTTTCACCCTCCAGACACATAGCTGAGTATGGAAAAATTTATTTGCTGGTTTCGGTTTTCACACCCCAATCAAGTGTGATAGGGAACTGCAGTGCGAAAAAGGTATATGGGGCCTATATATTATCACTTCATTTCTACCAAAATAGGTGAAAATTATTATTTTCACTTACTTTTGTAGAAAATAAGCACCTCACAGCGGCAGGAACATCTCATGCACCGTTTTCGGCTTTCACCCCCCAACCATCACGCCGCGGCCGGAACATTTCTTGCGCCGGTTCCGGCTTTCACTCCCAAAAGCACCTTGTCGCGGCCAGAACATCTCATGCGTCGGTTCCGGCTTTACTCCACCGAGCACCCTGCCAAGGTGGTGACATTTCATTCACAGGTTCCAGCTTTCACCCTCCAGGCACATAGCTGAGTATGGAAAAAGTTATTTGCAGGTTTTGGTTTTCACACCCCAATCAAGTGTGATAGGGTACAGCGGTGTGAAAGTGGTATATGGAGCCTATATATTATCATTTTATTTCTACCAAAGTAGGTGAAAATTATTATTTTCACTCACTTTTGTAGAAAATAAGCACCTCACCCTCCAGGCACATAGCTGCGTATGGAAAAAGTTATTTGTCAGGTCCAGTTTTCACACCCCAATCAAGTGTGATAGGGTACAGCAGTGCGAAAAAGGTATATGGGGCCTATATATTATCACTTCATTTCTACCAAAGTAGGTGAAAATTATTATTTTCACTTACTTTTGTAGAAAAAAAGCACCTCACAGAGGCAGGAACATCTCATGCACCGTTTTCAGCTATCACCCCCCAACCATCACGCCGCGGCCGGAACATTTCTTGCGCCGGTTCCGGCTTTCACTCCCAAAAGCACCTCGTCGCGGCCAGAACATCTCATGCGTCGGTTCCGGCTTTACTCCCCCAAGCACCCTGCCAAGGTGGTGACATTTCATTCACAGGTTCCAGCTTTCACCCTCCAGGCACATAGCTGAGTATGGAAAAAGTTATTTGCTGGTTTCGGTTTTCACACCCCAATCAAGTGTGATAGGGTACAGCGGTTTGAAAGTGGTATATTGAGCCCATATGTTATCATTTTATTTCTACCAAAGTAGGTGAAAATTATTATTTTCACTCACTTTTGTAGAAAATAAGCACCTCACCTTCCAGGCACATAGCTGCGTATGGAAAAAGTTATTTGCCAGTTCCGGTTTTCACACCCCAATTAAGTGTGATAGGGTACAGCAGTGCGAAAAAGGTATATGGGGCCTATATATTATCACTTCATTTCTACCAAAATAGGTGAAAATTATTATTTTCACTTACTTTTGTAGAAAATAAGCACCTCACAGCGGCAGGAACATCTCATGCACCGTTTTCGGCTTTCACCCCCCCAACCATCACGCCGCGGCCGGAACATTTCTTGCGCCGGTTCCGGCTTTCACTCCCAAAAGCACCTCGTCGCGGCCAGAACATCTCATGCATCGGTTCCGGCTTTACTCCTCCAAGCACCCTACCAAGGTGGTGACATTTCATTCACAGGTTCCAGCTTTCACCCTCCAGACACATAGCTGAGTATGGAAAAAGTTATTTGCTGGTTTTGGTTTTCACACCCCAATCAAGTGTGATAGGGTACAGCGGTGTGAAAGTGGTATATTGAGCCTATATATTATCATTTTATTTCGACCAAAGTAGGTGAAAATTATTATTTTCACTCACTTTTGTAGAAAATAAGCACCTCACCTTCCAGGCACATAGCTGCGTATGGAAAAAGTTATTTGCCAGTTCCGGTTTTCACACCCCAATCAAGTGTGATAGGGTACAGCAGTGCGAAAAAGGTATATGGGGCCTATATATTATCACTTCATTTCTACCAAAATAGGTGAAAATTATTATTTTCACTTACTTTTGTAGAAAATAAGTACCTCACAGCGGCAGGAACATCTCATGCACCGTTTTCGGCTTTCACCCCCCAACCATCACGCCGCGGCCGGAACATTTCTTGCGCCGGTTCCGGCTTTCACTCCCAAAAGCACCTCGTCGCGGCCAGAACATCTCATGCGTCGGTTCCGGCTTTACTCCCCCAAGCACCCTGCCAAGGTGGTGACATTTCATTCACAGGTTCCAGCTTTCACCCTCCAGACACATAGCTGAGTATGGAAAAATGTATTTGCTGGTTTCGGTTTTCACACCCCAATCAAGTGTGATAGGGTACAGCGGTGTGAAAGTGGTATATTGAGCCTATATATTATCATTTTATTTCGACCAAAGTAGGTGAAAATTATTATTTTCACTCACTTTTGTAGAAAATAAGCACCTCACCTTCCAGGCACATAGCTGCGTATGGAAAAAGTTATTTGCTGGTTTCGGTTTTCACACCCCAATCAAGTGTGATAGGGTACAGCGGTGTGAAAGTGGTATATTGAGCCTATATATTATCATTTTATTTCTACCAAAGTAGGTGAAAATTATTATTTTCACTTACTTTTGTAGAAAATAAGCACCTCACAGCGGCAGGAACATCTCATGCACCGTTTTCGGCTTTCACCCCCCAACCATCACGCCGCGGCCGGAACATTTCTTGCGCCGGTTCCGGCTTTCACTCCCAAAAGCACCTCGTCGCGGCCAGAACATCTCATGCGTTGGTTCCAGCTTTACTCCCCCAAGCAACTTGCCAAGTCGGGAACATTTCATTCACAGGTTCCAGCTTTCACCCTCCAGGCACAGAGCTGCTTATGGAGCAGGTTATTCGCCGTGTACAGTTTTCACACCCCAATCAAGTGTGATAGGGTACAGCGGTGTGAAAGTGGTATATGGGGCCTATGTACTATCACTTAATTTTTATCAAAGTAGGTGAAAATTATTATATTCACCTACTTTAGTACAAAATAAGTATTCTTGACATTCAATAAAAAGGCAATGCAGACAATATCACTGATATATCCTGCACAGATATCAGTCCTGATTTGGCTCGCTGTCTGCATAAAATAATATAAGGACCTAAATTCATCAAACTTTAAACGTAATGTACGGGTCTATAACAAATATACACATTTGATAAACACGCATGTATGCCAGCAAGATATTATCGCGCCTCCTTACCTGTTGTGGGTAGCTGCTTCTGCCATCCGAGGTTTGGAATATGCTGTAGTAAAAATGACGTCACAGTAGTCCAGAGATGTAGGTGGGTAAGTAGTTGACATCACAATTCATTCATGGAGAAGGTCTACCTGAAAAAAAGAAGAAGGAGGCGCGATAATATGTTCATGACATACATGAATATTTATTAATACTGTGTCTTACATCGTAACACTCATAAATGCAGTACTGTACAGAAAACACAGGTCATCCTTATCAGTCCCTGCCACAGTGATTGCAAATACATGCTACAGCACATATTAGACCCTTAACTGTGGACCCGGCACTCAGTTTTACAAACTGAGCATGTCCCCGGGTACGTACTTTGCAGCAGCCAGTCTTGAGGAGCTGTCAGGGACTATCACCCCCCAAGCACCTCACAGTGCCTGGAACATCTCATGCGCCAGTTTAGGCTTTCACCCCCCTGCATGGCAATCTCATGTGCCAGATCTGGCACCTTGCCAAAGCACCTCGCCATGGCCGGAACATTTCATGCGCCGGTTCCAGCTTTCACTCCCAAAAGCACCTCGTCGCGGCCAGAACATCTCATGCGTCGGTTCCGGCTTTACTCCCCCAAGCACCCTGCCAAGGTGGTGACATTTCATTCACAGGTTCATGCTTTCACCCTCCAGGCACATAGCTGAGTATGGAAAAAGTTATTTGCTGGTTTCGGTTTTCACACCCCAATCAAGTGTGATAGGGTACAGCGGTGTGAAAGTGGTATATTGAGCCCATAAATTATCATTTTATTTCTACCAAAGTAGGTGAAAATTATTATTTTCACTCACTTTTGTAGAAAATAAGCACCTCACCCTCCAGGCACATAGCTGCGTATGGAAAAAGTTATTTGTGAGGTCCGGTTTTCACACCCCAATCAAGTGTGATAGGGTACAGCAGTGCGAAAAAGGTATATGGGGCCTATATATTATCACTTCATTTCTACCAAAGTAGGTGAAAATTATTATTTTCACTTACTTTTGTAGAAAAAAAGCACCTCACAGAGGCAGGAACATCTCATGCACCGTTTTTCGGCTATCACCCCCCAACCATCACGCCGCGGCCGGAACATTTCTTGCGCCGGTTCCGGCTTTCACTCCCGAAAGCACCTCGTCGCGGCCAGAACATCTCATGCGTCGGTTCCGGCTTTACTCCCCCAAGCACCCTGCCAAGGTGGTGACATTTCATTCACAGGTTCCAGCTTTCACCCTCCAGACACATAGCTGAGTATGGAAAAATTTATTTGCTGGTTTCGGTTTTCACACCCCAATCAAGTGTGATAGGGTACAGCGGTGTGAAAGTGGTATATTGAGCCTATATATTATCATTTCATTTCGACCAAAGTAGGTGAAAATTATTATTTTCACTCACTTTTGTAGAAAATAAGCACCTCACCTTCCAGGCACATAGCTGCGTATGGAAAAAGTTATTTGCCAGTTCCGGTTTTCACACCCCAATCAAGTGTGATAGGGTACAGCAGTGCGAAAAAGGTATATGGGGCCTATATATTATCACTTCATTTCTACCAAAATAGGTGAAAATTATTATTTTCACTTACTTTTGTAGAAAATAAGTACCTCACAGCGGCAGGAACATCTCGTGCACCGTTTTCGGCTTTCACCCCCCAACCATCACTCCGCGGCCGGAAGATTTCTTGCGCCGGTTCCAGCTTTCACACCCAAAAGCACCTTGTCGCGGCCAGAACATCTCATGCGTCGGTTCCGGCTTCACTCCCCAAGCACCCCAAGCTGGTGACATTTCATTCACAGGTAAATGCTTTCACCCTCCAGGCACATAGCTGAGTATGGAAAAAGTTATTTGCTGGTTTCGGTTTTCACACCCCAATCAAGTGTGATAGGGTACAGCGGTGTGAAAGTGGTATATTGAGCCTATATATTATCATTTTATTTCTACCAAAGTAGGTGAAAATTATTATTTTCACTTACTTTTGTAGAAAATAAGCACCTCACAGCGGCAGGAACATCTCATGCACCGTTTCCGGCTTTCACCCCCCAACCATCACGCCGCGGCCGGAACATTTCTTGCGCCGGTTCCGGCTTTCACTCCCAAAAGCACCTCGTCGCGGCCAGAACATCTCATGCGTCGGTTCCAGCTTTACTCCCCCAAGCAACTTGCCAAGTCGGGAACATTTCATTCACAGGTTCCAGCTTTCACCCTCCAGGCACAGAGCTGCTTATGGAGCAGGTTATTCGCCGTGTACAGTTTTCACACCCCAATAAAGTGTGATAGGGTACAGCGGTTTAAAAGTGGTATATTGAGTCCATATATTATCATTTTATTTCTACCAAAGTAGGTGAAAATTATTATTTTCACTCACTTTTGTAGAAAATAAGCACCTCACCCTCCAGGCACATAGCTGCGTATGGAAAAAGTTATTTGTCAGGTCCGGTTTTCACACCCCAATCAAGTGTGATAGGGTACAGCAGTGCGAAAAAGGTATATGGGGCCTATATATTATCACTTCATTTCTACCAAAGTAGGTGAAAATTATTATTTTCACTTACTTTTGTAGAAAAAAAGCACCTCACAGAGGCAGGAACATCTCATGCACCGTTTTCAGCTATCACCCCCCAACCATCACGCCGCGGCCGGAACATTTCTTGCGCCGGTTCCGGCTTTCACTCCCAAAAGCACCTCGTCGCGGCCAGAACATCTCATGCGTCGGTTCCGGCTTTACTCCCCCAAGCACCCTGCCAAGGTGGTGACATTTCATTCACAGGTTCCAGCTTTCACCCTCCAGGCACATAGCTGAGTATGGAAAAAGTTATTTGCTGGTTTCGGTTTTCACACCCCAATTAAGTGTGATAGGGTACAGCGGTTTGAAAGTGGTATATTGAGCCCATATGTTATCATTTTATTTCTACCAAAGTAGGTGAAAATTATTATTTTCACTCACTTTTGTAGAAAATAAGCACCTCACCTTCCAGGCACATAGCTGCGTATGGAAAAAGTTATTTGCCAGTTCCGGTTTTCACACCCCAATTAAGTGTGATAGGGTACAGCAGTGCGAAAAAGGTATATGGGGCCTATATATTATCACTTCATTTCTACCAAAATAGGTGAAAATTATTATTTTCACTTACTTTTGTAGAAAATAAGCACCTCACAGCGGCAGGAACATCTCATGCACCGTTTTCGGCTTTCACCCCCCCAACCATCACGCCGCGGCCGGAACATTTCTTGCGCCGGTTCCGGCTTTCACTCCCAAAAGCACCTCGTCGCGGCCAGAACATCTCATGCGTCGGTTCCGGCTTTACTCCTCCAAGCACCCTACCAAGGTGGTGACATTTCATTCACAGGTTCCAGCTTTCACCCTCCAGACACATAGCTGAGTATGGAAAAAGTTATTTGCTGGTTTTGGTTTTCACACCCCAATCAAGTGTGATAGGGTACAGCGGTGTGAAAGTGGTATATTGAGCCTATATATTATCATTTTATTTCGACCAAAGTAGGTGAAAATTATTATTTTCACTCACTTTTGTAGAAAATAAGCACCTCACCTTCCAGGCACATAGCTGCGTATGGAAAAAGTTATTTGCCAGTTCCGGTTTTCACACCCCAATCAAGTGTGATAGGGTACAGCAGTGCGAAAAAGGTATATGGGGCCTATATATTATCACTTCATTTCTACCAAAATAGGTGAAAATTATTATTTTCACTTACTTTTGTAGAAAATAAGTACCTCACAGCGGCAGGAACATCTCATGCACCGTTTTCGGCTTTCACCCCCCAACCATCACGCCGCGGCCGGAACATTTCTTGCGCCGGTTCCGGCTTTCACTCCCAAAAGCACCTCGTCGCGGCCAGAACATCTCATGCGTCGGTTCCGGCTTTACTCCCCCAAGCACCCTGCCAAGGTGGTGACATTTCATTCACAGGTTCCAGCTTTCACCCTCCAGACACATAGCTGAGTATGGAAAAATGTATTTGCTGGTTTCGGTTTTCACACCCCAATCAAGTGTGATAGGGTACAGCGGTGTGAAAGTGGTATATTGAGCCTATATATTATCATTTTATTTCGACCAAAGTAGGTGAAAATTATTATTTTCACTCACTTTTGTAGAAAATAAGCACCTCACCTTCTAGGCACATAGCTGCGTATGGAAAAAGTTATTTGCCAGTTCCGGTTTTCACACCCCAATCAAGTGTGATAGGGTACAGTAGTGCGAAAAAGGTATATGGGGCCTATATATTATCACTTCATTTCTACCAAAATAGGTGAAAATTATTATTTTCACTTACTTTTGTAGAAAATAAGTACCTCACAGCGGCAGGAACATCTCGTGCACCATTTTCGTCTTTCACCCCCCAACCATCACTCCGCGGCCGGAAGATTTCTTGCGCCGGTTCCAGCTTTCACACCCAAAAGCACCTTGTCACGGCCAGAACATCTCATGCGTCGGTTCCGGCTTCACTCCCCAAGAACCCCAAGCTGGTGACATTTCATTCACAGGTAAATGCTTTCACCCTCCAGGCACATAGCTGAGTATGGAAAAAGTTATTTGCTGGTTTCGGTTTTCACACCCCAATCAAGTGTGATAGGGTACAGCGGTGTGAAAGTGGTATATTGAGCCTATATATTATCATTTTATTTCTACCAAAGTAGGTGAAAATTATTATTTTCACTTACTTTTGTAGAAAATAAGCACCTCACAGCGGCAGGAACATCTCATGCACCGTTTTCGGCTTTCACCCCCCAACCATCACGCCGCGGCCGGAACATTTCTTGCGCCGGTTCCGGCTTTCATTCCCAAAAGCACCTCGTCGCGGCCAGAACATATCATGCGTCGGTTCCAGCTTTACTCCCCCAAGCAACTTGCCAAGTCGGGAACATTTCATTCACAGGTTCCAGCTTTCACCCTCCAGGCACAGAGCTGCTTATGGAGCAGGTTATTCGCCGTGTACAGTTTTCACACCCCAATCAAGTGTGATAGGGTACAGCGGTGTGAAAGTGGTATATGGGGCTTTTGTACTATCACTTAATTGTTATCAAAGTAGGTGAAAATTATTATATTCACCTACTTTAGTACAAAATAAGTATTCTTGACATTCAATAAAAAGGCAATGCAGACAATATCACTGATATCTCCTGCACAGATATCAGTCCTGATTTGGCTCGCTGTCTGCATAAAATAATATAAGGACCTAAATTCATCAAACTTTAAACGTAATGTACGGGTCTATAACAAATATACACATTTGATAAACACGCATGTATGCCAGCAAGATATTATCGCGCCTCCTTACCTGTTGTGGGTAGCTGCTTCTGCCATCCGAGGTTTGGAATATGCTGTAGTAAAAATGACGTCACAGTAGTCCAGAGATGTAGGTGGGTAAGTAGTTGACATCACAATTCATTCATGGAGAAGGTCTACCTGAAAAAAAGAAGAAGGAGGCGCGATAATATGTTCATGACATACATGAATATTTATTAATACTGTGTCTTACATCGTAACACTCATAAATGCAGTACTGTACAGAAAACACAGGTCATCCTTATCAGTCCCTGCCACAGTGATTGCAAATACATGCTACAGCACATATTAGACCCTTAACTGTGGACCCGGCACTCAGTTTTACAAACTGAGCATGTCCCCGGGTACGTACTTTGCAGCAGCCAGTCTTGAGGAGCTGTCAGGGACTATCACCCCCCAAGCACCTCACAGTGCCTGGAACATCTCATGCGCCAGTTTAGGCTTTCACCCCCCTGCATGGCAATCTCATGTGCCAGATCTGGCACCTTGCCAAAGCACCTCGCCATGGCCGGAACATTTCATGCGCCGGTTCCAGCTTTCACTCCCAAAAGCACCTCGTCGCGGCCAGAACATCTCATGCGTCGGTTCCGGCTTTACTCCCCCAAGCACCCTGCCAAGGTAGTGACATTTCATTCACAGGTTCCAGCTTTCACCCTCCAGGCACATAGCTGAGTATGGAAAAAGTTAATTGCTGGTTTCGGTTTTCACACCCCAATCAAGTGTGATAGTGTACAGCAGTGTGAAAAAGGTATATGGGGCTCTATATATTTTATCACTTCATTTCTACCAAAGTAGGTGAAAATTATTATTTTCACTTACTTTTGTAGAAAATAAGTACCTCACAGCGGCAGGAACATCTCGTGTACCATTTTCGACTTTCACCCCCCAACCATCACTCCGCGGCCGGAAGATTTCTTGCGCCGGTTCCAGCTTTCACACCCAAAAGCACCTTGTCGCGGACAGAACATCTCATGCGTCGGTTCCGGCTTTACTCCCCCAAGCACCCTGCCAAGGTGGTGACATTTCATTCACAGGTTCATGCTTTCACCCTCCAGGCACATAGCTGAGTATGGAAAAAGTTATTTGCTGGTTTCGGTTTTCACACCCCAATCAAGTGTGATAGGGTACAGCGGTGTGAAAGTGGTATATTGAGCCCATAAATTATCATTTTATTTCTACCAAAGTAGGTGAAAATTATTATTTTCACTCACTTTTGTAGAAAATAAGCACCTCACCCTCCAGGCACATAGCTGCGTATGGAAAAAGTTATTTGTGAGGTCCGGTTTTCACACCCCAATCAAGTGTGATAGGGTACAGCAGTGCGAAAAAGGTATATGGGGCCTATATATTATCACTTCATTTCTACCAAAGTAGGTGAAAATTATTATTTTCACTTACTTTTGTAGAAAAAAAGCACCTCACAGAGGCAGGAACATCTCATGCACCGTTTTTCGGCTATCACCCCCCAACCATCACGCCGCGGCCGGAACATTTCTTGCGCCGGTTCCGGCTTTCACTCCCGAAAGCACCTCGTCGCGGCCAGAACATCTCATGCGTCGGTTCCGGCTTTACTCCCCCAAGCACCCTGCCAAGGTGGTGACATTTCATTCACAGGTTCCAGCTTTCACCCTCCAGACACATAGCTGAGTATGGAAAAATTTATTTGCTGGTTTCGGTTTTCACACCCCAATCAAGTGTGATAGGGTACAGCGGTGTGAAAGTGGTATATTGAGCCTATATATTATCATTTTATTTCGACCAAAGTAGGTGAAAATTATTATTTTCACTCACTTTTGTAGAAAATAAGCACCTCACCTTCCAGGCACATAGCTGCGTATGGAAAAAGTTATTTGCCAGTTCCGGTTTTCACACCCCAATCAAGTGTGATAGGGTACAGCAGTGCGAAAAAGGTATATGGGGCCTATATATTATCACTTCATTTCTACCAAAATAGGTGAAAATTATTATTTTCACTTACTTTTGTAGAAAATAAGTACCTCACAGCGGCAGGAACATCTCGTGCACCGTTTTCGGCTTTCACCCCCCAACCATCACTCCGCGGCCGGAAGATTTCTTGCGCCGGTTCCAGCTTTCACACCCAAAAGCACCTTGTCGCGGCCAGAACATCTCATGCGTCGGTTCCGGCTTCACTCCCCAAGCACCCCAAGCTGGTGACATTTCATTCACAGGTAAATGCTTTCACCCTCCAGGCACATAGCTGAGTATGGAAAAAGTTATTTGCCAGTTCCGGTTTTCACACCCCAATTAAGTGTGATTGGGTACAGCAGTGCGAAAAAGGTATATGGGGCCTATATATTATCACTTCATTTCTACCAAAATAGGTGAAAATTATTATTTTCACTTACTTTTGTAGAAAATAAGCACCTCACAGCGGCAGGAACATCTCATGCACCGTTTTCGGCTTTCACCCCCCAACCATCACGCCGCGGCCGGAACATTTCTTGCGCCGGTAACGGCTTTCACTCCCAAAAGCACCTCATCGCGGCCAGAACATCTCATGCGTCGGTTCCGGCTTTACTCCCCCAAGCACCCTGCCAAGGTGGTGACATTTCATTCACAGGTTCCAGCTTTCACACTCCAGGCACATAGCTGAGTATGGAAAAATTTATTTGCTGGTTTTGGTTTTCACACCCCAATCAAGTGTGATAGGGTACAGCGGTGTGAAAGTGGTATATTGAGCCTATATATTATCATTTTATTTCGACCAAAGTAGGTGAAAATTATTATTTTCACTCACTTTTGTAGAAAATAAGCACCTCACCCTCAAGGCACATAGCTGCGTATGGAAAAAGTTATTTGCCAGTTCCGGTATTCACACCCCAATCAAGTGTGATAGGGTACAGCAGTGCGAAAAAGGTATATGGGGCCTATATATTATCACTTCATTTCTACCAAAATAGGTGAAAATTATTATTTTCACTTACTTTTGTAGAAAATAAGCACCTCACAGCGGCAGGAACATCTCATGCACCGTTTTCGGCTTTCAACACCCAACCATCACGCCGCGGCCGGAACATTTCTTGCGCCGGTTCCGGCTTTCACTCCCAAAAGCACCTCGTCGCGGCCAGAACATCTCATGCGTCGGTTCCGGCTTTACTCCCCCAAGCACACTACCAAGGTGGTGACATTTCATTCACAGGTTCCAGCTTTCACCCTCCAGACACATAGCTGAGTATGGAAAAAGTTATTTGCTGGTTTTGGTTTTCACACCCCAATCAAGTGTGATAGGGTACAGCGGTGTGAAAGTGGTATATTGAGCCTATATATTATCATTTTATTTCGACCAAAGTAGGTGAAAATTATTATTTTCACTCACTTTTGTAGAAAATAAGCACCTCACCTTCCAGGCACATAGCTGCGTATGGAAAAAGTTATTTGCCAGTTCCGGTTTTCACACCCCAATCAAGTGTGATAGGGTACAGCAGTGCGAAAAAGGTATATGGGGCCTATATATTATCACTTCATTTCTACCAAAATAGGTGAAAATTATTATTTTCACTTACTTTTGTAGAAAATAAGCACCTCACAGCGGCAGGAACATCTCATGCACAGTTTTCGGCTTTCACCACCCAACCATCACGCCGCGGCCAGAACATTTCTTGCGCCGGTTCCGGCTTTCACTCCCAAAAGCACCTCGTCGCGGCCAGAACATCTCATGCGTCGGTTCCGGCTTTACTCCCCCAAGCACCCTACCAAGGTGGTGACATTTCATTCACAGGTTCCAGCTTTCACCCTCCAGACACATAGCTGAGTATGGAAAAAGTTATTTGCTGGTTTTGGTTTTCACACCCCAATCAAGTGTGATAGGGTACAGCGGTGTAAAAGTGGTATATTGAGCCTATATATTATCATTTTATTTCGACCAAAGTAGGTGAAAATTATTATTTTCACTCACTTTTGTAGAAAAAAAGCACCTCACCCTCCAGGCACATAGCTGCATATGGAAAAAGTTATTTGCCAGTTTCGGTTTTCACACCCCAATCAAGTGTGATAGGGTACAGCAGTGTGAAAAAGGTATATGGGGCTCTATATATTTTATCACTTCATTTCTACCAAAGTAGGTGAAAATTATTATTTTCACTTACTTTTGTAGAAAAAAAAGCACCTCACAGCGGCAGGAACATCTCATGCACCGTTTTTGGCTATCACCCCCCAACCATCACGCCGCGGCCGTAACATTTCTTGCGCCGGTTCCGGCTTTCACTCCCAAAAGCACCTAGTCGCGGCCAGAACATCTCATGCGTCGGTTCCAGCTTTACTCCCCCAAGCACCCTGCCAAGGTGGTGACATTTCATTCACAGGTTCCAGCTTTCACCCTCCAGGCACAGAGCTGCTTATGGAGCAGGTTATTCGCCGTGTACAGTTTTCACACCCCAATCAAGTGTGATAGGGTACAGCGGTGTGAAAGTGGTATATGGGGCCTATGTACTATCACTTAATTTTTATCAAAGTAGGTGAAAATTATTATATTCACCTACTTTAGTACAAAATAAGTATTCTTGACATTCAATAAAAAGGCAATGCAGACAATATCACTGATATCTCCTGCACAGATATCAGTCCTGATTTGGCTCGCTGTCTGCATAAAATAATATAAGGACCTAAATTCATCAAACTTTAAACGTAATGTACGGGTCTATAACAAATATACACATTTAATAAACACGCATGTATGCCAGCAAGATATTATCGCGCCTCCTTACCTGTTGTGGGTAGCTGCTTCTGCCATCCGAGGTTTGGAATATGCTGTAGTAAAAATGACGTCACAGTAGTCCAGAGATGTAGGTGGGTAAGTAGTTGACATCACAATTCATTCATGGAGAAGGTCTACCTGAAAAAAAGAAGAAGGAGGCGCGATAATATGTTCATGACATACATGAATATTTATTAATACTGTGTCTTACATCGTAACACTCATAAATGCAGCACTGTACAGACAACACAAGTCATCCTTATCAGTCCCTGCCCCAGTGATTGCAAATACATGCTACAGCACATATTAGACCCTTAACTGTGGACCCGGCACTCAGTTTTACAAACTGAGCATGTACTCGGGTACGAACTTTGCAGCAGCCAGTCTTGAGGAGCTGTCAGGGACTATCACCCCCCAAGCACCTCACAGTGCCTGGAACATCTCATGCGCCAGTTTAGGCTTTCACCCCCCTGCATGGCAATCTCATGTGCCAGATCTGGCACCTTGCCAAAGCACCTCGCCATGGCCGGAACATTTCATGCGCCGGTTCCAGCTTTCACTCCCAAAAGCACCTCGTCGCGGCCAGAACATCTCATGCGTCGGTTCCGGCTTTACTCCCCCAAGCACCCTGCCAAGGTAGTGACATTTCATTCACAGGTTCCAGCTTTCACCCTCCAGGCACATAGCTGAGTATGGAAAAAGTTAATTGCTGGTTTCGGTTTTCACACCCCAATCAAGTGTGATAGGGAACAGCAGTGCAAAAAAAGGTATATGGGGCCTATATATTATCACTTCATTTCTACCAAAATAGGTGAAAATTATTATTTTCACTTACTTTTGTAGAAAATAAGCACCTCACAGCGGCAGGAACATCTCATGCACCGTTTTCGGCTTTCATCCCCCAACCATCACGCCGCGGCCGGAACATTTCTTGCGCCGGTTCCGGCTTTCACTCCCAAAAGCACCTCGTCGCGGCCAGAACATCTCATGCGTCGGTTCCGGCTTTACTCCACCGAGCACCCTGCCAAGGTGGTGACATTTCATTCACAGGTTCCAGCTTTCACCCTCCAGGCACATAGCTGAGTATGGAAAAAGTTATTTGCTGGTTTTGGTTTTCACACCCCAATCAAGTGTGATAGGGTACAGCGGTGTGAAAGTGGTATATTGAGCCTATATATTATCATTTTATTTCTACCAAAGTAGGTGAAAATTATTATTTTCACTCACTTTTGTAGAAAATAAGCACCTCACCCTCCAGGCACATACTGTAGCTGCGTATGGAAAAAGTTATTTGCCAGTTTCGGGTTTCACACCCCAATCAAGTGTGATAGTGTACAGCAGTGTGAAAAAGGTATATGGGGCTCTATATATTTTATCACTTCATTTCTACCAAAGTAGGTGAAAATTATTATTTTCACTTACTTTTGTAGAAAATAAGTACCTCACAGCGGCAGGAACATCTCGTGCACCATTTTAGACTTTCACCCCCCAACCATCACTCCGCCGCCGGAAGATTTCTTGCGCCGGTTCCAGCTTTCACACCCAAAAGCACCTTGTCGCGGCCAGAACATCTCATGCGTCGGTTCCGGCTTTACTCCCCCAAGCACCCTGCCAAGGTGGTGACATTTAATTCACAGGTTCATGCTTTCACCCTCCAGGCACATAGCTGAGTATGGAAAAAGTTATTTGCTGGTTTCGGTTTTCACACCCCAATCAAGTGTGATAGGGTACAGCGGTGTGAAAGTGGTATATTGAGCCCATAAATTGTCATTTTATTTCTACCAAAGTAGGTGAAAATTATTATTTTCACTCACTTTTGTAGAAAATAAGTACCTCACCCTCCAGGCACATAGCTGCGTATGGAAAAAGTTATTTGTCAGGTCCGGTTTTCACACCCCAATCAAGTGTGATAGGGTACAGCAGTGCGAAAAAGGTATATGGGGCCTATATATTATCACTTCATTTCTACCAAAGTAGGTGAAAATTATTATTTTCACTTACTTTTGTAGAAAAAAAGCACCTCACAGAGGCAGGAACATCTCATGCACCGTTTTCGGTTATCACCCCCCAACCATCACGCCGCGGCCGGAACATTTCTTGCGCCGGTTCCGGCTTTCACTCCCAAAAGCACCTCGTCGCGGCCAGAACATCTCATGCGTCGGTTCCGGCTTTACTCCCCCAAGCACCCTGCCAAGGTGGTGACATTTCATTCACAGGTTCCAGCTTTCACCCTCCAGGCACATAGCTGAGTATGGAAAAAGTTATTTGCTGGTTTCGGTTTTCACACCCCAATCAAGTGTGATAGGGTACAGCGGTTTGAAAGTGGTATATTGAGCCCATATGTTATCATTTTATTTCTACCAAAGTAGGTGAAAATTATTATTTTCACTCATTTTTGTAGAAAATAAGCACCTCACCTTCCATGCACATAGCTGCGTATGGAAAAAGTTATTTGCCAGTTCCGGTTTTCACACCCCAATTAAGTGTGATTGGGTACAGCAGTGCGAAAAAGGTATATGGGGCCTATATATTATCACTTCATTTCTACCAAAATAGGTGAAAATTATTATTTTCACTTACTTTTGTAGAAAATAAGCACCTCACAGCGGCAGGAACATCTCATGCACCGTTTTCGGCTTTCACCCCCCAACCATCACGCCGCGGCCGGAACATTTCTTGCGCCGGTAACGGCTTTCACTCCCAAAAGCACCTCGTCGCGGCCAGAACATCTCATGCGTCGGTTCCGGCTTTACTGCCCCAAGCACCCTGCCAAGGTGGTGACATTTCATTCACAGGTTCCAGCTTTCACCCTCCAGGCACATAGCTGAGTATGGAAAAATTTATTTGCTGGTTTCGGTTTTCACACCCCAATCAAGTGTGATAGGGTACAGCGGTTTGAAAGTGGTATATTGAGTCCATATATTATCATTTTATTTCTACCAAAGTAGGTGAAAATTATTATTTTCACTCACTTTTGTAGAAAATAAGCACCTCACCCTCCAGGCACATAGCTGCGTATGGAAAAAGTTATTTGCCAGTTCCGGTTTTCAAACCCCAATCAAGTGTGATAGGGTACAGCAGTGTGAAAAAGGTATATGGGGCCTATATATTATCACTTCATTTCTACCAAAATAGGTGAAAATTATTATTTTCACTTACTTTTGTAGAAAATAAGCACCTCACAGCGGCAGGAACATCTCATGCACCGTTTTCGGCTTTCACCCCCCAACCATCACGCCGCGGCCGGAACATTTCTTGTGCCAGTTCCGTCTTTCACTCCCAAAAGCACCTCGTCGCGGCCAGAACATCTCATGCGTCGGTTCCGGCTTTACTCCCCCAAGCACCCTGCCAAGGTGGTGACATTTCATTCACAGGTTCCAGCTTTCACCCTCCAGACACATAGCTGAGTATGGAAAAATTTATTTGCTGGTTTCGGTTTTCACACCCCAATCAAGTGTGATAGGGAACTGCAGTGCGAAAAAGGTATATGGAGCCTATATATTATCATTTTATTTCTACCAAAGTAGGTGAAAATTATTATTTTCACTCACTTTTGTAGAAAATAAGCACCTCACCCTCCAGGCACATAGCTGCGTATGGAAAAAGTTATTTGTCAGGTCCGGTTTTCACACCCCAATCAAGTGTGATAGGGTACAGCAGTGCGAAAAAGGTATATGGGGCCTATATATTTTCACTTCATTTCTACCAAAGTAGGTGAAAATTATTATTTTCACTTACTTTTGTAGAAAAAAAGCACCTCACAGAGGCAGGAACATCTCATGCACCGTTTTCAGCTATCACCCCCCAACCATCACGCCGCGGCCGGAACATTTCTTGCGCCGGTTCCGGCTTTCACTCCCAAAAGCACCTCGTCGCGGCCAGAACATCTCATGCGTCGGTTCCGGCTTTACTCCCCCAAGCACCCTGCCAAGGTGGTGACATTTCATTCACAGGTTCCAGCTTTCACCCTCCAGGCACATAGCTGAGTATGGAAAAAGTTATTTGCTGGTTTCGGTTTTCACACCCCAATCAAGTGTGATAGGGTACAGCGGTTTGAAAGTGGTATATTGAGCCCATATGTTATCATTTTATTTCTACCAAAGTAGGTGAAAATTATTATTTTCACTCACTTTTGTAGAAAATAAGCACCTCACCTTCCAGGCACATAGCTGCGTATGGAAAAAGTTATTTGCCAGTTCCGGTTTTCACACCCCAATTAAGTGTGATAGGGTACAGCAGTGCGAAAAAGGTATATGGGGCCTATATATTATCACTTCATTTCTACCAAAATAGGTGAAAATTATTATTTTCACTTACTTTTGTAGAAAATAAGCACCTCACAGCGGCAGGAACATCTCATGCACCGTTTTCGGCTTTCACCCCCCCAACCATCACGCCGCGGCCGGAACATTTCTTGCGCCGGTTCCGGCTTTCACTCCCAAAAGCACCTCGTCGCGGCCAGAACATCTCATGCGTCGGTTCCGGCTTTACTCCTCCAAGCACCCTACCAAGGTGGTGACATTTCATTCACAGGTTCCAGCTTTCACCCTCCAGACACATAGCTGAGTATGGAAAAAGTTATTTGCTGGTTTTGGTTTTCACACCCCAATCAAGTGTGATAGGGTACAGCGGTGTGAAAGTGGTATATTGAGCCTATATATTATCATTTTATTTCGACCAAAGTAGGTGAAAATTATTATTTTCACTCACTTTTGTAGAAAATAAGCACCTCACCTTCCAGGCACATAGCTGCGTATGGAAAAAGTTATTTGCCAGTTCCGGTTTTCACACCCCAATCAAGTGTGATAGGGTACAGCAGTGCGAAAAAGGTATATGGGGCCTATATATTATCACTTCATTTCTACCAAAATAGGTGAAAATTATTATTTTCTCTTACTTTTGTAGAAAATAAGTACCTCACAGCGGCAGGAACATCTCATGCACCGTTTTCGGCTTTCACCCCCCAACCATCACGCCGCGGCCGGAACATTTCTTGCGCCGGTTCCGGCTTTCACTCCCAAAAGCACCTCGTCGCGGCCAGAACATCTCATGCGTCGGTTCCGGCTTTACTCCCCCAAGCACCCTGCCAAGGTGGTGACATTTCATTCACAGGTTCCAGCTTTCACCCTCCAGACACATAGCTGAGTATGGAAAAATGTATTTGCTGGTTTCGGTTTTCACACCCCATTCAAGTGTGATAGGGTACAGCGGTGTGAAAGTGGTATATTGAGCCTATATATTATCATTTTATTTCGACCAAAGTAGGTGAAAATTATTATTTTCACTCACTTTTGTAGAAAATAAGCACCTCACCTTCCAGGCACATAGCTGCGTATGGAAAAAGTTATTTGCCAGTTCCGGTTTTCACACCCCAATCAAGTGTGATAGGGTACAGTAGTGCGAAAAAGGTATATGGGGCCTATATATTATCACTTCATTTCTACCAAAATAGGTGAAAATTATTATTTTCACTTACTTTTGTAGAAAATAAGTACCTCACAGCGGCAGGAACATCTCGTGCACCGTTTTCGGCTTTCACCCCCCAACCATCACTCCGCGGCCGGAAGATTTCTTGCGCCGGTTCCAGCGTTCACACCCAAAAGCACCTTGTCACGGCCAGAACATCTCATGCGTCGGTTCCGGCTTCACTCCCCAAGCACCCCAAGCTGGTGACATTTCATTCACAGGTAAATGCTTTCACCCTCCAGGCACATAGCTGAGTATGGAAAAAGTTATTTGCTGGTTTCGGTTTTCACACCCCAATCAAGTGTGATAGGGTACAGCGGTGTGAAAGTGGTATATTGAGCCTATATATTATCATTTTATTTCTACCAAAGTAGGTGAAAATTATTATTTTCACTTACTTTTGTAGAAAATAAGCACCTCACAGCGGCAGGAACATCTCATGCACCGTTTTCGGCTTTCACCCCCCAACCATCACGCTGCGGCCGGAACATTTCTTGCGCCGGTTCCGGCTTTCACTCCCAAAAGCACCTCGTCGCGGCCAGAACATCTCATGCGTCGGTTCCAGCTTTACTCCCCCAAGCAACTTGCCAAGTCGGGAACATTTCATTCACAGGTTCCAGCTTTCACCCTCCAGGCACAGAGCTGCTTATGGAGCAGGTTATTCGCCGTGTACAGTTTTCACACCCCAATCAAGTGTGATAGGGTACAGCGGTGTGAAAGTGGTATATGGGGCCTATGTACTATCACTTAATTTTTATCAAAGTAGGTGAAAATTATTATATTCACCTACTTTAGTACAAAATAAGTATTCTTGACATTCAATAAAAAGGCAATGCAGACAATATCACTGATATCTCCTGCACAGATATCAGTCCTGATTTGGCTCGCTGTCTGCATAAAATAATATAAGGACCTAAATTCATCAAACTTTAAACGTAATGTACTGGTCTATAACAAATATACACATTTGATAAACACGCATGTATGCCAGCAAGATATTATCGCGCCTCCTTACCTGTTGTGGGTAGCTGCTTCTGCCATCCGAGGTTTGGAATATGCTGTAGTAAAAATGACGTCACAGTAGTCCAGAGATGTAGGTGGGTAAGTAGTTGACATCACAATTCATTCATGGAGAAGGTCTACCTGAAAAAAAGAAGAAGGAGGCGCGATAATATGTTCATGACATACATGAATATTTATTAATACTGTGTCTTACATCGTAACACTCATAAATGCAGTACTGTACAGACAACACAAGTCATCCTTATCAGTCCCTGCCACAGTGATTGCAAATACATGCTACAGCACATATTAGACCCTTAACTGTGGACCCGGCACTCAGTTTTACAAACTGAGCATGTCCCCGGGTACGAACTTTGCAGCAGCCAGTCTTGAGGAGCTGTCAGGGACTATCACCCCCCAAGCACCTCACAGTGCCTGGAACATCTCATGCGCCAGTTTAGGCTTTCACCCCCCTGCATGGCAATCTCATGTGCCAGATCTGGCACCTTGCCAAAGCACCTCGCCATGGCCGGAACATTTCATGCGCCGGTTCCAGCTTTCACTCCCAAAAGCACCTCGTCGCGGCCAGAACATCTCATGCGTCGGTTCCGGCTTTACTCCCCCAAGCACCCTGCCAAGGTAGCGACATTTCATTCACAGGTTCCAGCTTTCACCCTCCAGGCACATAGCTGAGTATGGAAAACGTTATTTGCTGGTTTCGGTTTTCACACCCCAATCAAGTGTGATAGGGTACAGCGGTTTGAAAGTGGTATATTGAGCCTATATATTATCATTTTATCTCTACCAAAGTAGGTGAAAATTATTATTTTCACTCACTTTTGTAGAAAATAAGCACCTCACCCTCCAGGCTCATAGCTGCGCATGGAAAAAGTTATTTGCCAGTTCCGGTTTTCACACCCCAATCAAGTGTGATAGGGAACAGCAGTGCGAAAAAGGTATATGGGGCCTATATATTATCACTTCATTTCTACCAAAATAGGTGAAAATTATTATTTTCACTTACTTTTGTACAAAATAAGCACCTCACAGCGGCAGGAACATCTCATGCACCGTTTTCGGCTTTCACCCCCCAACCATCACGCCGCGGCCGGAACATTTCTTGCGCCGGTTCCGGCTTTCACTCCCAAAAGCACCTCGTCGCGGCCAGAACATCTCATGCGTCGGTTCCGGCTTTACTCCACCGAGCACCCTGCCAAGGTGGTGACATTTCATTCACAGGTTCCAGCTTTCACCCTCCAGGCACATAGCTGAGTATGGAAAAAGTTATTTGCTGGTTTTGGTTTTCACACCCCAATCAAGTGTGATAGGGTACAGCGGTGTGAAAGTGGTATATTGAGCCTATATATTATCATTTTATTTCTACCAAAGTAGGTGAAAATTATTATTTTCACTCACTTTTGTAGAAAATAAGCACCTCACCCTCCAGGCACATAGCTGCGTATGGAAAAAGTTATTTGTCAGATCCGGTTTTCACACCCCAATCAAGTGTGATAGGGTACAGCAGTGCGAAAAAGGTATATGGGGCCTATATATTATCACTTCATTTCTACCAAAGTAGGTGAAAATTATTATTTTCACTTACTTTTGTAGAAAAAAAGCACCTCACAGAGGCAGGAACATCTCATGCACCGTTTTCAGCTATCACCCCTCAACCATCACGCCGCGGCCGGAACATTTCTTGCGCCGGTTCCGGCTTTCACTCCCAAAAGCACCTCGTCGCGGCCAGAACATCTCATGCGTCGGTTCCGGCTTTACTCCCCCAAGCACCCTGCCAAGGTGGTGACATTTCATTCACAGGTTCCAGCTTTCACCCTCCAGGCACATAGCTGAGTATGGAAAAAGTTATTTGCTGGTTTCGGTTTTCACACCCCAATCAAGTGTGATAGGGTACAGCGGTTTGAAAGTGGTATATTGAGCCCATATGTTATCATTTTATTTCTACCAAAGTAGGTGAAAATTATTATTTTCACTCACTTTTGTAGAAAATAAGCACCTCACCCTCCAGGCTCATAGCTGCGCATGGAAAAAGTTATTTGCCAGTTCCGGTTTTCACACCCCAATCAAGTGTGATAGGGAACAGCAGTGCGAAAAAGGTATATGGGGCCTATATATTATCACTTCATTTCTACCAAAATAGGTGAAAATTATTATTTTCACTTACTTTTGTACAAAATAAGCACCTCACAGCGGCAGGAACATCTCATGCACCGTTTTCGGCTTTCACCCCCCAACCATCACGCCGCGGCCGGAACATTTCTTGCGCCGGTTCCGGATTTCACTCCCAAAAGCACCTCGTCGCGGCCAGAACATCTCATGCGTCGGTTCTGGCTTTACTCCACCGAGCACCCTGCCAAGGTGGTGACATTTCATTCACAGGTTCCAGCTTTCACCCTCCAGGCACATAGCTGAGTATGGAAAAAGTTATTTGCTGGTTTTGGTTTTCACACCCCAATCAAGTGTGATAGGGTACAGCGGTGTGAAAGTGGTATATTGAGCCTATATATTATCATTTTATTTCTACCAAAGTAGGTGAAAATTATTATTTTCACTCACTTTTGTAGAAAATAAGCACCTCACCCTCCAGGCACATAGCTGCGTATGGAAAAAGTTATTTGTCAGATCCGGTTTTCACACCCCAATCAAGTGTGATAGGGTACAGCAGTGCGAAAAAGGTATATGGGGCCTATATATTATCACTTCATTTCTACCAAAGTAGGTGAAAATTAATATTTTCACTTACTTTTGTAGAAAAAAAGCACCTCACAGAGGCAGGAACATCTCATGCACCGTTTTCAGCTATCACCCCCCAACCATCACGCCGCGGCCGGAACATTTCTTGCGCCGGTTCCGGCTTTCACTCCCAAAAGCACCTCGTCGCGGCCAGAACATCTCATGCGTCGGTTCCGGCTTTACTCCCCCAAGCACCCTGCCAAGGTGGTGACATTTCATTCACAGGTTCCAGCTTTCACCCTCCAGGCACATAGCTGAGTATGGAAAAAGTTATTTGCTGGTTTCGGTTTTCACACCCCAATCAAGTGTGATAGGGTACAGCGGTTTGAAAATGGTATATTGAGTCCATATATTATCATTTTATTTCTACCAAAGTAGGTGAAAATTATTATTTTCACTCACTTTTGTAGAAAATAAGCACCTCACCCTCCAGGCACATAGCTGCGTATGGAAAAAGTTATTTGCCAGTTCCGGTTTTCACACCCCAATCAAGTGTGATAGGGTACAGCAGTGCGAAAAAGGTATATGGGGCCTATATATTATCACTTCATTTCTACCAAAATAGGTGAAAATTATTATTTTCACTTACTTTTGTAGAAAATAAGCACCTCACAGTGGCAGGAACATCTCATGCACCGTTTTCGGCTTTCACCCCCCAACCATCACGCCGCAGCCGGAACATTTCTTGCGCCGGTTCCGGCTTTCACTCCCAAAAGCACCTCGTCGCGGCCAGAACATCTCATGCGTCGGTTCCGGCTTTACTCCCCCAAGCACCCTACCAAGGTGGTGACATTTCATTCACAGATTCCAGCTTTCACCCTCCAGACACATAGCTGAGTATGGAAAAAGTTATTTGCTGGTTTTGGTTTTCACACCCCAATCAAGTGTGATAGGGTACAGCGGTGTGAAAGTGGTATATTGAGCCTATATATTATCATTTTATTTCGACCAAAGTAGGTGAAAATTATTATTTTCACTCACTTTTGTAGAAAATAAGCACCTCACCTTCCAGGCACATAGCTGCGTATGGAAAAAGTTATTTGCCAGTTCCGGTTTTCACACCCCAATCAAGTGTGATAGGGTACAGCAGTGCGAAAAAGGTATATGGGGCCTATATATTATCACTTAATTTCTACCAAAATAGGTGAAAATTATTATTTTCACTTACTTTTGTAGAAAATAAGTACCTCACAGCGGCAGGAACATCTCATGCACCGTTTTCGGCTTTCACCCCCCAACCATCACGCCGCGGCCGGAACATTTCTTGCGCCGGTTCCGTCTTTCACTCCCAAAAGCTCCTCGTCGCGGCCAGAACATCTCATGCGTCGGTTCCGGCTTTACTCCCCCAAGCACCCTGCCAAGGTGGTGACATTTCATTCACAGGTTCCAGCTTTCACCCTCCAGGCACATAGCTGAGTATGGAAAAAGATATTTGCTGGTTTCGGTTTTCACACCCCAATCAAGTGTGATAGGGTACAGCGGTTTGAAAGTGGTATATTGAGCCCATATGTTATCATTTTATTTCTACCAAAGTAGGTGAAAATTATTATTTTCACTCACTTTTGTAGAAAATAAGCACCTCACCTTCCAGGCACATAGCTGCGTATGGAAAAAGTTATTTGCCAGTTCCGGTTTTCACACCCCAATTAAGTGTTATAGGGTACAGCAGTGCGAAAAAGGTATATGGGGCCTATATATTATCACTTCATTTCTACCAAAATAGGTGAAAATTATTATTTTCACTTACTTTTGTAGAAAATAAGCACCTCACAGCGGCAGGAACATCTCATGCACCGTTTTCGGCTTTCACCCCCCAACCATCACGCCGCGGCCGGAACATTTCTTGCGCCGGTTCCGGCTTTCACTCCCAAAAGCACCTCGTCGCGGCCAGAACATCTCATGCGTCGGTTCCGGCTTTACTCCTCCAAGCACCCTACCAAGGTGGTGACATTTCATTCACAGGTTCCAGCTTTCACCCTCCAGACACATAGCTGAGTATGGAAAAAGTTATTTGCTGGTTTTGGTTTTCACACCCCAATCAAGTGTGATAGGGTACAGCGGTGTGAAAGTGGTATATTGAGCCTATATATTATCATTTTATTTCGACCAAAGTAGGTGAAAATTATTATTTTCACTCACTTTTGTAGAAAATAAGCACCTCACCTTCCAGGCACATAGCTGCGTATGGAAAAAGTTATTTGCCAGTTCCGGTTTTCACACCCCAATCAAGTGTGATAGGGTACAGCAGTGCGAAAAAGGTATATGGGGCCTATATATTATCACTTAATTTCTACCAAAATAGGTGAAAATTATTATTTTCACTTACTTTTGTAGAAAATAAGTACCTCACAGCGGCAGGAACATCTCATGCACCGTTTTCGGCTTTCACCCCCCAACCATCACGCCGCGGCCGGAACATTTCTTGCGCCGGTTCCGTCTTTCACTCCCAAAAGCACCTCGTCGCGGCCAGAACATCTCATGCGTCGGTTCCGGCTTTACTCCCCCAAGCACCCTGCCAAGGTGGTGACATTTCATTCACAGGTTCCAGCTTTCACCCTCCAGACACATAGCTGAGTATGGAAAAAGTTATTTGCTGGTTTCGGTTTTCACACCCCAATCAAGTGTGATAGGGTACAGCGGTGTGAAAGTGGTATATTGAGCCTATATATTATCATTTTATTTCGACCAAAGTAGGTGAAAATTATTATTTTCACTCACTTTTGTAGAAAATAAGCACCTCACCTTCCAGGCACATAGCTGCGTATGGAAAAAGTTATTTGCCAGTTCCGGTTTTCACACCCCAATCAAGTGTGATAGGGTACAGCAGTGCGAAAAAGGTATATGGGGCCTATATATTATCACTTCATTTCTACCAAAATAGGTGAAAATTATTATTTTCACTTACTTTTGTAGAAAATAAGTACCTCACAGCGGCAGGAACATCTCGTGCACCGTTTTCGGCTTTCACCCCCCAACCATCACTCCGCGGCCGGAAGATTTCTTGCGCCGGTTCCAGCTTTCACACCCAAAAGCACCTTGTCGCGGCCAGAACATCTCATGCGTCGGTTCCGGCTTCACTCCCCAAGCACCCCAAGCTGGTGACATTTCATTCACAGGTAAATGCTTTCACCCTCCAGGCACATAGCTGAGTATGGAAAAAGTTATTTGCTGGTTTCGGTTTTCACACCCCAATCAAGTGTGATAGGGTACAGCGGTGTGAAAGTGGTATATTGAGCCTATATATTATCATTTTATTTCTACCAAAGTAGGTGAAAATTATTATTTTCACTTACTTTTGTAGGAAATAAGCACCTCACAGAGGCAGGAACATCTCATGCACCGTTTTCGGCTTTCACCCCCCAACCATCACGCCGCGGCCGGAACATTTCTTGCGCCGGTTCCGGCTTTCACTCCCAAAAGCACCTCGTCGCGGCCAGAACATCTCATGCGTCGGTTCCAGCTTTACTCCCCCAAGCAACTTGCCAAGTCGGGAACATTTCATTCACAGGTTCCAGCTTTCACCCTCCAGGCACAGAGCTGCTTATGGAGCAGGTTATTCGCCGTGTACAGTTTTCACACCCCAATCAAGTGTGATAGGGTACAGCGGTGTGTAAGTGGTATATGGGGCCTATGTACTATCACTTAATTTTTATCAAAGTAGGTGAAAATTATTATATTCACCTACTTTAGTACAAAATAAGTATTCTTGACATTCAATAAAAAGGCAATGCAGACAATATCACTGATATCTCCTGCACAGATATCAGTCCTGATTTGGCTCGCTGTCTGCATAAAATAATATAAGGACCTAAATTCATCAAACTTTAAACGTAATGTACGGGTCTATAACAAATATACACATTTGATAAACACGCATGTATGCCAGCAAGATATTATCGCGCCTCCTTACCTGTTGTGGGTAGCTGCTTCTGCCATCCGAGGTTTGGAATATGCTGTAGTAAAAATGACGTCACAGTAGTCCAGAGATGTAGGTGGGTAAGTAGTTGACATCACAATTCATTCATGGAGAAGGTCTACCTGAAAAAAAGAAGAAGGAGGCGCGATAATATGTTCATGACATACATGAATATTTATTAATACTGTGTCTTACATCGTAACACTCATAAATGCAGTACTGTACAGATAACACAAGTCATCCTTATCAGTCCCTGCCACAGTGATTGCAAATACATGCTACAGCACATATTAGACCCTTAACTGTGGACCCGGCACTCAGTTTTACAAACTGAGCATGTCCCCGGGTACGTACTTTGCAGCAGCCAGTCTTGAGGAGCTGTCAGGGACTATCACCCCCCAAGCACCTCACAGTGCCTGGAACATCTCATGCGCCAGTTTAGGCTTTCACCCCCCTGCATGTCAATCTCATGTGCCAGATCTGGCACCTTGCCAAAGCACCTCGCCATGGCCGGAACATTTCATGCGCCGGTTCCAGCTTTCACTCCCAAAAGCACCTCGTCGCGGCCAGAACATCTCATGCGTCGGTTCCGGCTTTACTCCCCCAAGCACCCTGCCAAGGTAGCGACATTTCATTCACAGGTTCCAGCTTTCACCCTCCAGGCACATAGCTGAGTATGGAAAAAGTTATTTGCTGGTTTCGGTTTTCACACCCCAATCAAGTGTGATAGGGTACAGCGGTTTGAAAGTGGTATATTGAGCCCATATATTATCATTTTATCTCTACCAAAGTAGGTGAAAATTATTATTTTCACTCACTTTTGTAGAAAATAAGCACCTCACCCTCCAGGCTCATAGCTGCGCATGGAAAAAGTTATTTGCCAGTTCCGGTTTTCACACCCCAATCAAGTGTGATAGGGAACAGCAGTGCGAAAAAGGTATATGGGGCCTATATATTATCACTTCATTTCTACCAAAATAGGTGAAAATTATTATTTTCACTTACTTTTGTACAAAATAAGCACCTCACAGCGGCAGGAACATCTCATGCACCGTTTTCGGCTTTCACCCCCCAACCATCACACCGCGGCCGGAACATTTCTTGCGCCGGTTCCGGCTTTCACTCCCAAAAGCACCTCGTCGCGGCCAGAACATCTCATGCGTCGGTTCCGGCTTTACTCCCCCAAGCACCCTGCCAAGGTGGTGACATTTCATTCACAGGTTCCAGCTTTCACCCTCCAGGCACATAGCTGAGTATGGAAAAAGTTATTTGCTGGTTTCGGTTTTCACACCCCAATCAAGTGTGATAGGGTACAGCGGTTTGAAAGTGGTATATTGAGTCCATATATTATCATTTTATTTCTACCAAAGTAGGTGAAAATTATTATTTTCACTCACTTTTGTAGAAAATAAGCACCTCACCCTCCAGGCACATAGCTGCGTATGGAAAAAGTTATTTGTCAGATCCGGTTTTCACACCCCAATCAAGTGTGATAGGGTACAGCAGTGCGAAAAAGGTATATGGGGCCTATATATTATCACTTAATTTCTACCAAAATAGGTGAAAATTATTATTTTCACTTACTTTTGTAGAAAATAAGCACCTCACAGCGGCAGGAACATCTCATGCACCGTTTTCGGCTTTCACCCCCCAACCATCACGCCGCGGCCGGAACATTTCTTGCGCCGGTTCCGGCTTTCACTCCCAAAAGCACCTCGTCGCGGCCAGAACATCTCATGCGTCGGTTCCGGCTTTACTCCCCCAAGCACCCTACCAAGGTGGTGACATTTCATTCACAGATTCCAGCTTTCACCCTCCAGACACATAGCTGAGTATGGAAAAAGTTATTTGCTGGTTTTGGTTTTCACACCCCAATCAAGTGTGATAGGGTACAGCGGTGTGAAAGTGGTATATTGAGCCTATATATTATCATTTTATTTCGACCAAAGTAGGTGAAAATTATTATTTTCACTCACTTTTGTAGAAAATAAGCACCTCACCTTCCAGGCACATAGCTGCGTATGGAAAAAGTTATTTGCCAGTTCCGGTTTTCACACCCCAATCAAGTGTGATAGGGTACAGCAGTGCGAAAAAGGTATATGGGGCCTATATATTATCACTTAATTTCTACCAAAATAGGTGAAAATTATTATTTTCACTTACTTTTGTAGAAAATAAGTACCTCACAGCGGCAGGAACATCTCATGCACCGTTTTCGGCTTTCACCCCCCAACCATCACGCCGCGGCCGGAACATTTCTTGCGCCGGTTCCGTCTTTCACTCCCAAAAGCTCCTCGTCGCGGCCAGAACATCTCATGCGTCGGTTCCGGCTTTACTCCCCCAAGCACCCTGCCAAGGTGGTGACATTTCATTCACAGGTTCCAGCTTTCACCCTCCAGGCACATAGCTGAGTATGGAAAAAGATATTTGCTGGTTTCGGTTTTCACACCCCAATCAAGTGTGATAGGGTACAGCGGTTTGAAAGTGGTATATTGAGCCCATATGTTATCATTTTATTTCTACCAAAGTAGGTGAAAATTATTATTTTCACTCACTTTTGTAGAAAATAAGCACCTCACCTTCCAGGCACATAGCTGCGTATGGAAAAAGTTATTTGCCAGTTCCGGTTTTCACACCCCAATTAAGTGTTATAGGGTACAGCAGTGCGAAAAAGGTATATGGGGCCTATATATTATCACTTCATTTCTACCAAAATAGGTGAAAATTATTATTTTCACTTACTTTTGTAGAAAATAAGCACCTCACAGCGGCAGGAACATCTCATGCACCGTTTTCGGCTTTCACCCCCCAACCATCACGCCGCGGCCGGAACATTTCTTGCGCCGGTTCCGGCTTTCACTCCCAAAAGCACCTCGTCGCGGCCAGAACATCTCATGCGTCGGTTCCGGCTTTACTCCTCCAAGCACCCTACCAAGGTGGTGACATTTCATTCACAGGTTCCAGCTTTCACCCTCCAGACACATAGCTGAGTATGGAAAAAGTTATTTGCTGGTTTTGGTTTTCACACCCCAATCAAGTGTGATAGGGTACAGCGGTGTGAAAGTGGTATATTGAGCCTATATATTATCATTTTATTTCGACCAAAGTAGGTGAAAATTATTATTTTCACTCACTTTTGTAGAAAATAAGCACCTCACCTTCCAGGCACATAGCTGCGTATGGAAAAAGTTATTTGCCAGTTCCGGTTTTCACACCCCAATCAAGTGTGATAGGGTACAGCAGTGCGAAAAAGGTATATGGGGCCTATATATTATCACTTAATTTCTACCAAAATAGGTGAAAATTATTATTTTCACTTACTTTTGTAGAAAATAAGTATCTCACAGCGGCAGGAACATCTCATGCACCGTTTTCGGCTTTCACCCCCCAACCATCATGCCGCGGCCGGAACATTTCTTGCGCCGGTTCCGTCTTTCACTCCCAAAAGCACCTCGTCGCGGCCAGAACATCTCATGCGTCGGTTCCGGCTTTACTCCCCCAAGCACCCTGCCAAGGTGGTGACATTTCATTCACAGGTTCCAGCTTTCACCCTCCAGACACATAGCTGAGTATGGAAAAATTTATTTGCTGGTTTCGGTTTTCACACCCCAATCAAGTGTGATAGGGTACAGCGGTGTGAAAGTGGTATATTGAGCCTATATATTATCATTTTATTTCGACCAAAGTAGGTGAAAATTATTATTTTCACTCACTTTTGTAGAAAATAAGCACCTCACCTTCCAGGCACATAGCTGCGTATGGAAAAAGTTATTTGCCAGTTCCGGTTTTCACACCCCAATCAAGTGTGATAGGGTACAGCAGTGCGAAAAAGGTATATGGGGCCTATATATTATCACTTCATTTCTACCAAAATAGGTGAAAATTATTATTTTCACTTACTTTTGTAGAAAATAAGTACCTCACAGCGGCAGGAACATCTCGTGCACCGTTTTCGGCTTTCACCCCCCAACCATCACTCCGCGGCCGGAAGATTTCTTGCGCCGGTTCCAGCTTTCACACCCAAAAGCACCTTGTCGCGGCCAGAACATCTCATGCGTCGGTTCCGGCTTCACTCCCCAAGCACCCCAAGCTGGTGACATTTCATTCACAGGTAAATGCTTTCACCCTCCAGGCACATAGCTGAGTATGGAAAAAGTTATTTGCTGGTTTCGGTTTTCACACCCCAATCAAGTGTGATAGGGTACAGCGGTGTGAAAGTGGTATATTGAGCCTATATATTATCATTTTATTTCTACCAAAGTAGGTGAAAATTATTATTTTCACTTACTTTTGTAGAAAATAAGCACCTCACAGCGGCAGGAACATCTCATGCACCGTTTTCGGCTTTCACCCCCCAACCATCACGCCGCGGCCGGAACATTTCTTGCGCCGGTTCCGGCTTTCACTCCCAAAAGCACCTCGTCGCGGCCAGAACATCTCATGCGTCGGTTCCAGCTTTACTCCCCCAAGCAACTTGCCAAGTCGGGAACATTTCATTCACAGGTTCCAGCTTTCACCCTCCAGGCACAGAGCTGCTTA